>NW_028165349.1:0-88286 GCF_964263955.1 Coregonus lavaretus
TTACAAAATGGTTTAAAACTACAACTCCATTACCAAAGGAAGACCAAGCATACTACGGTATAAACCAGATGTTGCAAATAGTCGAATTTCTATAAGCTGAAGCTACACGTTACAAAATGGTTAGACCAGAAAGACCAGAAAACGTGAGACGTTAGTCCACACGTTTGAAATTGAGAAACTCTGAAACTCTCAACCTCTACACGAGGTGAAGTAGAAGACAATGCACTAGACCTTATCATCTCAGTCTGCAGCTGGCATGTATAGTCGTCTAGAGAACTTTCACTAAAGACACGAGAGAGGAGAGGACAATCCCTCTCAGACAACCGCTGGTACATCTGAAGTATCCATTCTAACCACCACTACGACCAGAAACTCTACCAAGGGCATTGGGATCTCTGGTGGGCAAACCAGAGTCCTACATCATCAACTCAACTATCGAGGACAGCAACACGTAAATACATGTTGCATTTCTAATCCGAATGAGCGATTGTTAGGGTGCATAAGTATTATGATTACTGTGAACGTAGTTTCCAAAGTAACTACGATAGTTTGAATCTCTGATTCCCTTCCACTCTGACCCTCCTTCTACCCAAGCATTCATGCTATTGTTAGTCCAGTCCACTAGGGACCTGTTTTCATTGTATTACGTTAGTAATCAATAACCTGTGTGTGTGTGTGTGTGTGTTTGTATTGTGTTATTATTTAGTTAGTTAGTAAATAAATAATTAAGCCAATTTGTGTATTGCTGATTCATCAATAAGGTCAGGGTTCTTGCAGGTTCAAGGATTATGCGACGTTCAGAATGAGACTGATAAGAGGTACTTATTTGATAAGTGACTGTTATTGATATATAACATATTTATCTTCTAAGAGTTTAATTTGGGAGATTATAAATCGTTAAACAACTTCTTCCGTGGTGCCCCAAATTCCTAATGAGTTAATTGTTACATTATTAATTTAATCAAGTGACATTTTCTGGGAAAATGGGAAAACACTAAACAAACAACAACACAAAGAGTTATCTATCCAAAATGGAGATGTATGGGTAAACCACTTCTCCAATCTTTTTGGCCCTATAACAAAGAACAAATAGCAAAAACATATACATGATCAAATACAAATCTTAGAGTCAACTATTAAAGACTACCAGAACCAACTGGATTCTCCAGTTACATTGAATGAAGGACAAAATACAAACCCTCCAACACAAAAAGGCCTGTGGTGTTGATGGTATCCTAAATGAAATGATAAAATATACAGACCACAAATTCCAATTGGCTGTACTTAAACTCTTTAACATCATCCTTGGCTCTGGCATCTTCCCCAATATTTGGAACCAAGGACTGATCACCCCAATTGTCACGGTTTCGGCCGAGGCTGCTCCTCCTCCTTGTTCGGGCAGGTTTCGGCGGTCGTCGTCCCCGGAGTACTAGCTGCCACCGATCTATGTTTCATGTTCGTTTGGTTTTGTCTTGATGTTGTACACCTGTGTCTAGTTAGTCCTCATTAGTGTCCTATTTAGTTCTCGTTGTGTGTGTATGGTGTTGTGTGTGATTGCTCTTCTGTTTTGGTGTTCTGAGCTACGTACTTCCCTCTGTTGTTTGGAGAGCTTTTCGCACATGTTAGTGCGCCTTTTGTTTGACGCCTGTGTGCGCCTTTATTTCGCCTCCGGGCTTATTGTGCTCGCTTACTACGTGAATAATTCACTAAAGTCTTTTGGACTTAGCTTCTGCGTCCTGCGCTTGATTCCTGCACCACACCCAGCTTCAGCACCCCTGACAGAATCACACACCTTTAATAATGGAATCAGCAGGAGCAACAGTCACGCCTGAGTCGCTGGAGGAGCATGTCCGCGGCCAGGATGACCAGATACGACAACTGGGGACCGCTCTACAGGACGTCATCAACACCCTGCACCGATGGGAGTCCAGAGGGGTACCCACACCTCCACCTACCCTGCCACCCCCATCGGCCGGTCCACCAGTCCCAGGTCCGGAACCCAGTGGGATTCGGCTCTCGCTCCCGAGGGCGTATGACGGAACAGCTGCCGGGTGTCAGGGGTTCCTCCTGCAGGTGGAGCTCTACCTGGCCACTGTACACCCGGTGCCCTCGGGACACGAGAGCGTTTCCGCCCTCATCTCCTGTCTCACGGGCAAGGCGTTGGAATGGGCCAACGCCGAGTGGAGGAGGATGGACGCCACCACCATCTCCTATGCCGAGTTCTCCCGTCGCTTCAAGGCCGTGTTCAACCATCCACCTGAGGGCAAAGCGGCGGGGGAGCGTCTAGTCCACCTGAGACAGGGGAGGAGGAGCGCACAGGCGTTCGCGCTGGAGTTCCGGACTCTAGCGGCAGATGCAGGGTGGAATGAACGGGCCCTCATCGACCATTTTCGATGTAGCCTACGGGAGGACGTTCAACGTGAGTTGGCCTGCAGGGACACCAATTTCACCTTCGACCAGTTGGTCGATATGTCCATCCGTCTGGACACCCTGCTGGCCACCCGTGGACGTCCCGAGTGGGGTCCGTCCATTCCACCCTCCGGCACCTCCGAGCCGAGCCCTATGGAGCTCGGGGGTGCTGGCGCTAGAGAAAGGAGGAGGAGGAGCCCGAGGGGGCCTGTCCCCTGCACCAAGTGCGGTCGTGGAGGGCACACATTGCGGCCAGGTGCTGGGGAGGGTTCCCCGAGGGAGGAAACAACAGGCCACGCACTGGGGAGCCTTCCCAGGTGAGTAGACGCCCCACTTACCCAGAGCTCTCTGTTGCGCACTTTTGTATACCTGTTTGTTTTCCACAGGTTGCACCTCATTCCCAGCATAAGGCGCTAGTAGATTCAGGCGCAGCTGGGAATTTTGTTGATCGGAAGTTTTGTTTAGATTTAGGGATCCCTCTCCTACCTGTTGACAAGCCTTTTCCCGTTCATGCTTTAGATAGCCGCCCGTTGGGGTCGGGGTTGATTAGGGAAGTCACAGCGCCACTTAGGATGTGTGCGCAGGGGGGTCATGAGGAGACTATACAGTTGTATCTGATCGACTCTCCTGCGTACCCGGTGGTGCTGGGAATTCCCTGGTTAAGCACCCATAACCCTGCTATTTCGTGGCAACAGAGGGCTCTCAATGGGTGGTCTGCTCAGTGTGAGGGGCGATGTCTGGGTGTTTCCGTAGGGGCGACTTCGTTGGAAAGTCCAAACCAAGTGCCCGCACTGCACATTCCGCCTGAATATGGGGATTTAGCTCTCGTGTTTAGTAAAGCTAGGGCGACGCAGTTGCCTCCTCATAGACAGGGGGATTGTGCGATTGATCTCCAGGCAGGAGCAGCGCTCCCACGGAGCCACGTGTATCCTTTGTCTCAAGAGGAGAGAAAAGCTATGGAAACTTACATAGCCGAATCTTTGAGACAGGGATACATACGGCCCTCCACTTCTCCCGCCTCCTCGAGCTTATTTTTTGTGAAGAAAAAAGATGGAGGGCTGCGCCCGTGCATCGATTACCGTGGTCTCAATCAGATTACTGTGAAATACAGTTATCCACTCCCTCTGATTGCGACCATGACGGAGTCATTGCATGGAGCGCGGTTTTTCACAAAACTGGATCTCAGGAGCACGTATAACTTGGTGCGCATTAGGGAGGGCGACGAATGGAAAACAGCGTTTAGTACCACGTCAGGTCATTTCGAGTATCTCGTCATGCCATATGGGTTGATGAATGCTCCATCAGTCTTCCAATCCTTCGTAGATGACATTTTCCGGGATATGCAGGGGCAAGGGGTGGTCGTGTACATTGATGACATTCTGGTGTACTCGTCTACCCGAGCCGAGCATATAGCCCTGGTGCGTCGTGTATTGAGGAGGCTGTTGGAGCATGACCTATATGTCAAGGCAGAGAAATGTCTGTTTTTCCAGGAGTCGGTCTCCTTTTTGGGCTATCGGTTGTCCGCGTCAGGGGTGAGAATGGAGGTGGATCGTGTGTCAGCTGTGCGTAATTGGCAAACCCCAACCACTGTCAAAGAGGTGCAGCAGTTCTTGGGCTTTGCGAATTACTACCGGAGGTTTATCCGGGGTTTTGGACAGGTGGCAGCTCCCATCACGTCCCTTCTGAAAGGGGGTCCGGTGCGCCTGCAGTGGTCAGCTGATGCGGACAGGGCCTTTAGGAGACTGAAGGACCTGTTTACGTCGGCACCGGTGCTGGCGCATCCGGACCCCGCATTACCCTTTCAGGTCGAGGTGGACGCGTCTGAGGCCGGTATAGGGGCCGTACTCTCTCAACGGTCCGGCACGCCACCTAAACTCCGCCCCTGTGCTTTTTACTCTAAAAAGCTCAGCCCGGCGGAGCGAAATTATGACGTCGGGGACAGGGAGCTGTTAGCTGTAGTTCAGGCCCTTAAGGTGTGGAGGCATTGGCTTGAGGGGGCTCAACACCCTTTCCTCATTTTGACTGACTGACCGAGCGTTGCGTACCGACCTCAGCCCTCCACAGTGTCCTGAGGGTCGGAAGTACGTTCCGCTCGAGATTCGGGATCGACTCATTTACTGGGCTCACACGTCACCCTCCTCTGGACATCCGGGTATTGGCCGGACAGTGCATTGTCTTAGCACTAAATACTGGTGGCCCACGTTAGCCAGGGATGTGAGAGTTTATGTCTCCTCCTGCTCTGTGTGCGCCCAGTGTAAGGCGCCCAGACACCTGCCCAGGGGTAAGTTACAACCCCTGCCCGTTCCACAACGACCATGGTCCCACCTCTCGGTGGATTTTGTGACAGACCTTCCCCTCTCTCAGGGGAATACCACCATCCTGGTCGTTGTGGACCGGTTCTCTAAGGCCTGTCGTCTTCTCCCTATGTCGGGTCTTCCTACTGCCCTACAAACCGCAGAGGCACTATTTACCCACGTCTTCCGGCATTACGGGGTACCCGAGGATATAGTGTCTGATCGAGGCCCCCAGTTTACCTCCCGAGTATGGAGAGCGTTCATGGAGCGTTTGGGGGTCTCGTGAGCCTTACCTCAGGGTACCACCCGGAGAGTAACGGGCAGGTAGAACGAGTCAACCAGGATGTGGGTAGGTTTCTGAGGTCGTATTGCCAGGACCGGCCTGAGGAGTGGGCTCGGTACATTCCCTGGGCCGAGATGGCCCAGAACTCTCTCCGCCACTCCTCTACCAACCTAACCCCCTTCCAATGTGTGTTAGGTTACCAGCCGGTTCTGGCACCTTGGCAGCAGAGCCAGATCGAGGCCCCTGCGGTGGATGATTGGATGAGGCGCTCGGAGGAGAGGTGGAACGCTGCACACGTCCACCTGCAGCGGGCCATCCGTCGTCACAAGGCGAGCGCCGATCTCCACCGCAGTGAGGGGCCGGTGTACGCACCCGGAGATCGAGTCTGGCTCTCTACCAGAAACCTACCCCTCCGCCTGCCCTGCCGGAAGCTGGGTCGGCGGTTTGTGGGGCCTTTTAAAGTCCTGAGAAGATTGAACGAGGTGTGTTATAGGTTACATCTGCCTGTTGAATATAAGAATATTAACCCCTCGTTCCATGTGTCTCTTCTCAGGCCGGTGGTAGCTGGTCCACTCCAGGACGGTGAGATAGGAGAGACTCCTCCACCCCCACTGGACATCGAGGGGGCTCCGGCGTACACCGTTCGGTCCATCTTGGACTCAAGACGCCGGATGGGGGGTCTCCAGTATCTCGTGGAGTGGGAGGGGTACGGCCCGGAGGAGCGGTGCTGGGTGCCGCGGAGGGACATCCTAGACCCATCTCTCCTGTCGGAGTTCCACCGGGACCATCCCGCGCGCCCTGCTCCGCGCCCTCCTGGTCGTCCCCGAGGCCGGGGTCGGCACACGGCTGGAGCCGCGCGTCAAGGGGGGGGTACTGTCACGGTTTCGGCCGAGGCTGCTCCTCCTCCTTGTTCGGGCAGGTTTCAGCGGGCGTCGTCCCCGGAGTACTAGCTGCCACCGATCTATGTTTCATGTTCGTTTGGTTTTGTCTTGATGTTGTACACCTGTGTCTAGTTAGTCCTCATTAGTGTCCTATTTAGTTCTCGTTGTGTGTGTATGGTGTTGTGTGTGATTGCTCTTCTGTTTTGGTGTTCTGAGCTACGTACTTCCCTCCGTTGTTTGGAGAGCTTTTCGCACATGTTAGTGCGCCTTTTGTTTGACGCCTGTGTGCGCCTTTATTTCGCCTCCGGGCTTATTGTGCTCGCTTACTACGTGAATAATTCACTAAAGTCTTTTGGACTTAGCTTCTGCGTCCTGCACTTGATTCCTGCACCACACCCACCTTCAGCACCCCTGACACCAATCCACAAAAGTGGAGACAAATTTGACCCCAATAACTACCGTGGGATATGCGTCAACAGCAACCTTGGGAGAATCCTCTGCATTATCATTAACAGCAGACTCGTCACTTTCCTCAGTGAAAACAATGAACTGAGCAAATGTCAAATTGGCTTTTTACAAAATTACTGTACGACAGACCACGTATTCACCCTGCACACCCTAATTGACCAACAAACAAACCAAAACAAAGGCGAAGTCTTCTCATGATTTCAAAAAAGCTTTTGACTCAATTTGGCATGAGGATCTGCTATACAAGTTGATGGAAAGTGGTGTTGGGGGAAAAACATACGACGTTATAAAATCCATGAACACAAAACAACAAGTGTGCGGTTAAAATTGGCAAAAAACACACACATTTCTTTCCACAGGGCCATGGGGTGAGACAGGGATGCAGCTTAAGCCCCACCCTCTTCAACAGATGTGACCGACCGGCTCGATTCGGTCTTATGTAGCAACATTTTAAATTGTGTTTTTTAAATTGGATAAAAGTAGAGACTCAGACCTAGAAAATTGAATATGATACACTACAGTTAAGGAACAATGGGAAAGTAATTCTGCTTTGAAAGTTGATAAACTGTAACTTGTAGTCACTGGGGCCCCTTCCGACGATACCCCCAGACAGGGCCAACCAGGCAGGATATAACCCCACCCACTTTGCCAAAGCACAGCCCCCACACCACTAGAGGGATATCAACAGACCACCAACCTACTACCCTGAGACAAGGCTGAGTATAGCCCACGGAGATCTCCCCCACCGCACGAGCCCGAGGGGGCGCAAAACCGGACTGAAAGATCACGTCTGTGACTCAACCCACTCAAGTGACGCACCCCTCCTAGGGACGGCATGGAAGAGCACTAGTAAGCCAGTGACTAGGAGCGACTAGGCTATATCTAGCAAAGCTAAACTATATCAAATCTGAAGTTTATTTGTCACATACACAGGATACAGAAGGTGTAAACTGTACATTGAAATGGTTACTTGCATAGTGGAGTCTTTTGTTTACACATGTAGCTAGCTAGCTAAACAATGAACCATAATACCAACTCATAATGGTACTACCCTGCATGAATATACAGGTAGCTAAAGCTAACCAACTAGGTTCAATGTTAGCTAGCTAGCCAACATTAGGCTATAACTAGCTATACAAATGGCTCTGAGATACGATAATATTACTACCCAGATCATACACCTAACGTTAGCCAGCGAGCCAGCCAGCTAACGTTAGCTAGCTAGCTAACAGTACACTTTAACTTGAAATGGAAACGACTTTCTGACAAAACGTGTAATATCTGAAAAATGTAGCTAGCTAGACTATCTTACCCGTATACATTGAAGGACGCTTCTCCCTCTCAGCCAAGTTTGACCTTAGTTTTAAGATGTAATCCGGAGACAGGTGTTTTCTCCATCTCCTTAGCTGTCATACTCTAATTCCATTGATTTCAAAACTTGATCTCTTGGCATGTCCAGCCCACTCATTATCTCAGCCAATCATAGCAGGAAGGTTGCTGTCTTTTTCTGTGGCTAAACCAACTAGGCTTGTCATTTAACAATTTAATTCGAAATGTACAGATGGCATACAAGTTTGTTATTAAGGCACATGAATGTTCACATGTTCCAGAAGGCATTTCTGCCAAAAAACAAATTTTGATTAAAAAAAAAAAGTTTTAAGTTCAAATGGCTTTCCTGTGAAGTAGTGACATGCGACATACGCCTAGTTTCCTGAAAAGAGTCACATATATATCAACCAATTGGCGATTGCACTAGAACTGTCTGCAGCACCCGGCCTCACCCTACTAGAATCTGAAGTCAAATGTCTACTGTCTGCTGATGATCTGGTGCTTCTGTCCCCAACCAAGGAGGGCCTACAGCAGCACCTAGATATTTTGCACAGATTCTGTCAGACCTGGGCCCTGACAGTAAATCTCAGTAAGACAAAAATAATGGTGTTCCAAAAAAGGTCCAGTTGCCAGGACCACAAATACAAATTCCATCTACACACCGTTGCCCTAGAGCACACAAGAAACTATACATACAGTGGGGAGAACAAGTATTTGATGCACTGCCGATATTGCAGGTTTTCCTACTTACAAAGCATGTAGAGGTCTGTAATTTTTATCATAGGTACACTTCAACTGTGAGAGATGGAATCTAAAACAAAAATCCAGAAAATCACATTGTATGATTTTTAAGTAATTAATTTGCATTTTATTGCATGACATAAGTATTTGATACATCAGAAAAGCAGAACTTAATATTTGGTACAGAAACCTTTGTTTGCAATTACAGAGGTCATACGTTTCCTGTAGGTCTTGACCAGGTTTGCACACACTGCAGCAGGGATTTTGGCCCACTCCTCCATACAGACCTTCTCCAGATCCTTCAGGTTTCAGGGCTGTCGCTGGGCAATACAGACTTTCAGCTCCCTCCAAAGATGTTCTATTGGGTTCAGGTCTGGAGACTGGCTAGGCCACTCCAGGACCTTGAGATGCTTCTTACGGAGCTACTCCTTAGTTGCCCTGGCTGTGTGCTTCGGGTCGTTGTCATGCTGGAAGACCCAGCCACGACCCATCTTCAATGCTCTTACTGAGGGAAGGAGGTTGTTGGCCAAGATCTCGCGATACATGGCCCCATCCATCCTCCCCTCAATATGGTGCAGTCGTCCTGTCCCCTTTGCAGAAAAGCATCCCCAAAGAATGATGTTTCCACCTCCATGCTTCACGGTTGGGATGGTGTTCTTGGGGTTGTACTCATCCTTCTTCTTCCTCCAAACACGGCGAGTGGAGTTTAGACCAAAAAGCTCTATTTTTGTCTCATCAGACCACATGACCTTCTCCCATTCCTCCTCTGGATCATCCAGATGGTCATTGGCAAACTTCAGACGGGCCTGGACATGCGCTGGCTTGAGCAGGGGGACCTTGCGTGCGCTGCAGGATATTAATCCATGACGGCGTAGTGTGTTACTAATGGTTTTCTTTGAGACTGTGGTCCCAGCTCTCTTCAGGTCATTGACCAGGTCCTGCCGTGTAGTTCTGGGCTGATCCCTCACCTTCCTCATGATCATTGATGCCCCACGAGGTGAGATCTTGCATGGAGCCCCAGACGGAGGGTGATTGACAATCATCTTGAACTTCTTCCATTTTCTAATAATTGCGCCAACAGTTGTTGCCTTCTCACCAAGCTGCTTGCCTATTGTCCTGTAGCCCATCCCAGCCTTGTGCAGGTCTACAATTGTATCGCTGATGTCCTTACACAGCTCTCTGGTCTTGGCCATTGTGGAGAGGTTGGAGTCTGTTTGATTGAGTGTGTGGACAGGTGTCTTTTATACAGGTAACGAGTTCAAACAGGTGCAGTTAATACAGGTAATGAGTGGAGAACAGGAGGGTTCTTAAAGAAAAACTAACAGGTCTGTGAGAGCCGGAATTCTTACTGGTTAGTAGGTGATCAAATACTGATGTCATGCAATAAAATGCAAATTAATTACTTAAAAATCATACAATGTGATTTTCTGGATTTTTGTTTTCGATTCCGTCTCTCACAGTTGAAGTGTACCTATGATAAAAATTACAGACCTCTACATGCTTTGTAAGTAGGAAAACCTGCAAAATCGGCAGTGTATCAAATACTTGTTCTCCCCACTGTACCTTCACCTAAACATCAGCACAACAGGTAACTTCCACAAAGCTGTGAACAATCTGAGAGACAAGGCAAAAAGGGCCTTCTATGCCATCAAAAGGAACATAAAATTCAACAAAAAATACTTGAATTAGTTATAGAATCCAGTTCCCTTTATGGTTGTGAGGTCTGGGGTCCGCTCACTGACCAAGAATTCACAAAATGGGACAAACACCAAATTGAGACTCTGCATGCACAATTCTGCAAAAATATCCTCTGTGTCCAACGTAAAACACCAAATAATGCCTGAAGAGCAGAATTAGGCCAATACCCGCTAATTATCAAAATCCAGAAAAGACCCGTTAAATATTATAACCACTTAAAAGGAAGTGATTCCCAAACCTTCCATAACAAAGCCATCACCTACAAAGAGATGAACCTGGAGAAGAGTCCCCTAAGTAAGCTGGTCCTGGGGCTCTGTTCACAAACACAAACAGACCCCACAGAGCCCCAGGACAGCAACACAATTAGACCCAACCAAATCATGAGAAAACAAAAAGTTAATAACTTGACACATTGGATAGAATTAACAAAAAAACTGATCAATCTAGAATGCTATTTGGCTCTAAACAGAGAGTACACAGTGGCAGAATACCTGACCACTGTGACTGGCCCAAAATTAAGGAAAGCTTTGACTATGTACAGACTCAGTGAGCATAGCCTTGCTATTGAGAAAGGTCGCCATAGGCAGACCTGGCTCTCAAGAGAAGACAGGTTATGTGCACACTGCCCACAAAATGAGGTGGAAACTGAGCTGCACTTCCTAACCTCCTACCAAATGTACACAGACCCACAAAGAATTCGAAAACAAATCCAACTTTGATGAACAAATTCAGACAGCTGATGTTCTGAAAGAGCTGCAAAATCTGGACCCCTACAAATCAGCTGGGCTAGACAATCTGGACCCTTTCTTTCTAAAACTAGCCGCAGAAATTGTCGCAACCCCTATTACTAGCCTGTTCAACCTCTCTTTCGTAACGTCTGAGATCCCCAGAGATTGGAAAGCTGCCGCGGTCATCCCCCTCTTCAAAGGGGGTGACACTCTAGATCCAAACTGTTACAGACCTATATCCATCCTGCCCTGCCTTTCGAAAGTATTTGAAAGCCAAGTTAACAAACAGATCACCAACCATTTCGAATCCCACCGTACCTTCTCCGCTATGCAATCCGGTTTCCGAGCTGGTCATGGGTGCACTTCAGCCACGCTCAAGGTCCTAAACGATATTATAACCGCGATCGATAATAGACAGTACTGTGCAGCCGTCTTCATCGACCTGGCCAAGGCTTTCGACACTGTCAACCACCGCATTCTTATTGGCAGACTAAATAGCCTTGGTTTCTCAAATGACTGCCTCGCCTGGTTCACCAACTACTTCTCAGATAGAGTTCAATGTGTGAAATCGGAGGGCCTGTTGTCTGGACCTATGGCAGTCTCTATGGGGGTGCCACAGGGTTCAATTCTTGGGCCGACTATTTTCTCCGTGTATATCAATGATGTCGCTCTTGCTGCTGGTGACTCTCAGATCCACCTCTACGCAGACGACACCATTTTGTATACATCTGGCCCTTCATTGGACACTGTGTTAACAAACCTCCAAACGAGCTTCAATGCCATACAACACTCCTTCAGTAGCCTCCAACTGCTCTTAAACACTAGTAAAACTAAATGCATGCTCTTCAATCGAACGCTGCTGGCACCCGCCCACCCGACTAGAATCACCACTCTCGACGGGTCTGACCTAGAGTATGTGGACAACTACAAATACCTAGGTGTCTGGTTAGACTGTAAACTCTCCTTCCAGACTCACATTAAGAATCTCCAATCCAAAGTTAAATCTAGAATCGGCTTCCTATTTCGCAACAAAGCCTCCTTCACTCATGCTGCCAAACATGCCCTCGTAAAACTGACTATCCTACCGATCCTTGACTTCGGCGATGTCATTTACAAAATAGCCTCAAACACTCTACTCAGCAAATTGGATGTAGTCTATCACAGTGCCATCCGTTTTGTCTCCAAAGCCCCATACACTACCCACCACTGTGACCTGTACGCTCTTGTTGGCTGGTCCTCACTACATGTTCGTCGTCAAACCCACTGGCTCCAGGCCATCTATAAATCACTGCTAGGCAAATCCCCGCCTTATCTTAGCTCATTGGTCACCATAGTAGCACCCACCCGTAGTCTGCGCTCCAGCAGGTATATCTCACTGGTCATTCCCAAAGCCAACACCTCCTTTGGCCGCCATTCCTTCCAGTTCTCTGCTGCCAATGACTGGAATGAATTGCAAAAATCTCTGAAGCTGGAGACTCTTATCTCCCTCACTAACTTTAAGCATCAGTTGTCAGAGCACCTTACCGATCACTGCACATGTACACAGCCCATCTGAAATTAGCCCACCCAACTACCTCATCCCTATATTGTTATTTATTTTGCTCTTTTGCACCCCAGTATCTCTATTTGCACATAATCTCTTGCACATCTAGCATTCCAGTGTTAATACTAATTGTAATTATTTTGCACTATGGCCTATTTATTGCCTTACCTCCATAACTTGCTACATTTGCACACACTGTATATATATTTTCTGTTGTATTTTATGACCTTATGTTTTTTTTACCCCATATGTAACTCTGTGTTGTTGTTTTTATCGCACTGCTTTGCTTTATCTTGGCCAGGTCGCAGTTGTAAATGAGAACTTGTTCTCAACTGGCTTACCTGGTTAAATAAAGGTGAAATATTTTTTTTATTTTTTTTATCCCATATCTATTGGGTGAAATACCACAGTGTGCAATCACAGCAGCAAGATTTGTGACCTGTTGCAACAAGAAAAGGGCAACCAGTGAAGAACAAACACCATTGTAAATACAACCCATATTTATGTTGATTTATTTCCCCTTTTGTACTTTAACTATTTGCACATCATTACAACACTATATATAGACATAATATGACATTTGAAATGTCTTTATTCTTTTTGAACTTTTGTGAGTGTAATGTTTACTGTTAATATTTATTGTTTATTTCACTTTTGTTTATTATCTATTTAACTTGCTTTGGCAATGTTAACATATGTTTCCCATGCCAATAAAGCCCTTAAATAGAAATTAAATTAAGAGAGAGAGAGAGAGAGAGAGAGAGAGAGAGAGAGAGAGACAGAGAGAGAGAGAGAGAGAGAGAGAGAGAGAGAGACAGAGACAGAGACAGAGAGACAGAGAGAGAGAGAGACAGAGAGAGAGAGAGAGAGAGAGAGAGAGGGAGAAAGAGAGGAGAGAGAGAGAGGGAGAAAGAGAGGAGAGAGAGAGAGGGAGAAAGAGAGGAGAGAGAGAGAGAGAGAGAGAGACATAATAAACATCACCTGAGACAAATCAAAGTTTTGTGGAGTTCAGGAATGTGCCACAGGCTGGGCTTATACACAGAGGTGTAGCCAACACATGACACCCTGTGAAAGTGCAGCCTGGTGGCTGTTTATGACTTCAGAACACAGGCTCTCCTTACATTCTCCTGTTCTTCTGCTCCTCCTCTGTTCTGCTGTCATCTGGGTCAGATAGATGCAGTGCATTATCCTGTTCTACTCCTCCTCTGTTCTGCTGTCATCTGGGTCAGATAGATACAGTGCATTATGCTGTTCTGCTCCTCCTCTGTTCTGCTGTCATCTGGGTCAGATAGATACAGTGCATTATCCTGTTCTGCTCCTCCTCTGTTCTGCTGTCATCTGGGTCAGACAGATACAGTGCATTATCCTGTTCTGCTCCTCTGTTCTGCTGTCATCTGGGTCAGACAGATACAGTGCATTATCCTGTTCTGCTTCTCTGTTCTGCTGTCATCTGGGTCAGACAGATACAGTGCATTATCCTGTTCTGCTCCTCTGTTCTGCTGTCATCTGGGTCAGACAGATACAGTGCATTATCCTGTTCTGCTCCTCCTCTGTTCTGCTGTCATCTTGGTCAGATAGATACAGTGCATTATCCTGTTCTGCTCCTCTGTTCTGCTGTCATCTGGGTCAGACAGATACAGTGCATTATGCTGTTCTGCTCCTCCTCTGTTCTGCTGTCATCTGGGTCAGATAGATACAGTGCATTATCCTGTTCTGCTCCTCCTCTGTTCTGCTGTCATCTGGGTCAGATAGATACAGTGCATTATCCTGTTCTGCTCCTCCTCTGTTCTGCTGTCATCTGGGTCAGATAGATAAAGTGCATTCGAAAAGTATTCAGACCCCTTGACTTTTTCCACATTTTCTTACGTTACAACCTTATTCTAAAATTGATTAAATAGTTTTTTTCCCCTCATCAATCTACACACAATACTCCATAGTGAAAAAGCATAAACAAGTATTCAGACGCTTTACGCAGTACTTTGTTGAAGCACCTTTGGCAGCGATAACAGCCTCGATTCTTATTGGTTATGATGCTACAAACTTGGCACACCTGTATTTGGAGAGTTTCTCCCATTCTTCTCTGCAGATCCTCTCAAGCTCTGTCAGGTTGGATGTGGAGCGTCGCTGCACAGCTATTTTCAGGTCTCCAAAGATGTTTGATCGGGTTCAAGTCCGGGCTCTGGCTGGGCCACTCAAGGACATTCAGAGACTTGTCCCGAAGCCACTCCTGAATTGTCTTGGCTGTGTGCTTAGGGTCGTTGTCCTGTTGGAAGGTGAACCTTCGCCCCAGTCTGAGGTCCTGAGCGCTCTGAAGCAGGTTTTCATCAAGGATCTCTCTGTACTTTGCTCCATTCATCTTTCCCTCAATCCTGACTGGTCTCCCAGTCCCTGCCGCTGAAAAACATCCCCACAGCATGATTCTGCCACCACAATGCTTCACCGTAGGGATGGTATTGGCCAGGTGATGAGCGGTGCCTGGTTTCCTCCAGACATGACGCTTGGCATTCAGGCCAAAGAGTTTAATCTTGGTTTCATCGGACCAGAGAATCTTGTTTCTCATGGTCCGAGAGTCCTTTAGGTGCCCTTTGGCAAACTCCAAGCGGGCTGTCATGTGCCTTTTACTGAGGAGTGGCTTCCGTCTGGCATCTCTACCATAAAGGCCTGATTGGTGGAGTGCTGCAGAGATGGTAGTCCTTCTGGAAGGTTCTCCCATCTCCACAGAGGAACTCCTGAGCTCTGTCAGAGTGACCATCGGGTTCTTGGTCATCTCCCTGACCAAGGCCCTTCTCCCCCGATTGCTCAGTTTGGCCGGGCGGCCAGCTCTAGAAAGAGTCTTGGTGGTTCTAAACTTCTTCCATTTAAGAATGATGGAGGCCACTGTGTTCTTGGGGAACTTCAATGCTGAAAAAAAAATGTGGTACCCTTCCCCAGATCTGTGCCTCGACACAATCCTGTCTCAGAGCTCTATGGACAATTCATTCGACCTCATGGCTTGGTGTTTGCTCTGACATGCACTGTCAACTGTGGGAACTTATATAGACAGGTGTGTGCCTTTCCAAATCATGTCCAATCAATTTAATTTACCACAGGTGGACTCCAATCAAGTTGTAGAAACATCTCAAGGATGATCAATGGTAACAGGATGCACCCAAGCTCAATTTTGAGTCTCATAGTAAAGGGTCTGAATACTTATGTAAATAAGGTATCTGTTTTCTATTTGTAATTAATTTGCTAAAAAAATCTTAAAACCTGTTTTCCCTTTGTCATTATGGGGCATTGTGTGTAGATTGATGAGGACTTTTTTGTTATTTCATTCATTTTAGATTAAGGCTGTAATTTAACAAAATGTGGAAAAAGCCAAGGGGTCTGAATACTTTCCGAATGCACTGTGGGTGTCATCCACTATGATGATACATGGCTGGGTTGTTCTGACAGATCCAGATAGGTAACATTCATTATGATGTTACATGGCTGGGTTGTTCTGACAGATCTAGATAGGTCTCATCCAGAGTGATGGCTGTTCTGAACTCACAGTGCTCTGACAGTCAGGTCCCATACAGAGTTGTGATGTCTCCTAGCTAGCAGAGTGAAGGAGTTGGGAGGTCTGACTAGCAGCATGTTCTGACAGAGTTGTGATGTCTCCTAGCTAGCAGAGTGAAGGAGTTGGGAGGTCTGACTAGCAGCATGTTCTGACAGAGTTGTGATGTCTCCTAGCTAGCAGAGTGAAGGAGTTGGGAGGTCTGACTAGCAGCATGTTCTGACAGAGTTGTGATGTCTCCTAGCTAGCAGAGTGAAGGAGTTGGGAGGTCTGACTAGCAGCATGTTCTGACAGAGTTGTGATGTCTCCTAGCTAGCAGAGGGAAGGAGTTGGGAGGTCTGACTAGCAGCATGTTCTGACAGAGTTGTGATGTCTCCTAGCTAGCAGAGTGAAGGAGTTGGGAGGTCTGACTAGCAGCATGTTCTGACAGAGTTGTGATGTCTCCTAGCTAGCAGAGTGAAGGAGTTGGGAGGTCTGACTAGCAGCATGTTCTGACAGAGTTGTGATGTCTCCTAGCTAGCAGAGGGAAGGAGTTGGGAGGTCTGACTAGCAGCATGTTCTGACAGAGTTGTGATGTCTCCTAGCTAGCAGAGTGAAGGAGTTGGGAGGTCTGACTAGCATTATGTTCTGACAGAGTTGTGATGTCTCCTAGCTAGCAGAGTGAAGGAGTTGGGAGGTCTGACTAGCAGCATGTTCAGGAGCTGAGCTAGGAGACATCAGAACTCTGTGAATCTGTCCCAGTTCACTCTGTCCTCATGCATCAATAATGATCTCATCTCACAGCCATCATCATCATCATCATCAACATTATTATTATTATCTGGTGGGCTACTCTTATTCTGAGGTCAAGTCCTTCCTCTCCCTCCTCCCTCGCTACCTCATTTACTTCCTCTCTCTGATCTCTCTCGCTACCTCATTTACTTCCTCTCCCTCCTCTCTCGCTACCTCATTTACTTCCTCTCCCTCCTCCCTCACTACCTCATTTACTTCCTCTCCCTCCTCCATCACTACCTCATTTACTTCCTCTCTCTGATCTCCCTCGCTACCTCATTTACTTCCTCTCCCTCCTCTCTCGCTACCTCATTTACTTCCTCTCTCTGATCTCCCTCGCTACCTCATTTACTTCCTCTCCCTCCTCTCTCGCTACCTCATTTACTTCCTCTCCCTCCTCCCTCGCTACCTCATTTACTTTCTCTCTCTGATCTCTCTCGCTTTCCTTCTTCCCTCCCTCTTCGTCCTTCTCTTCCTCCCCCACCCCAGAACATTCCTGTTCCCTCCCTTAGCCCAACCCCTTAGATACCTTATACCACCTCACATACTGAAGCTTACTCACGTCATCCCGGTTCAATGAGCTAGGGACTATGTTAGTCACTCAATGGGATATCCTTCCTTCTGGCGGCAGGATGAGTCCCGATATGAATTTCAGAGTAATTCCGTGCCACGGATGTGATGCGCATGCCCCCCACCTTCTGTAAATACCTGTGCACTTCCTCAAGACTCGTCCCAAGGCTACAAGAACACCGACAGCTGGACTAGCATAGTCCCTAACTCATAGAACTGTGGTTACGTGAGTATCCTTCATTCTATTTAGCTTGAGGGACTATGCTAGTCATTCAATGGGATAACCACACCCACAGGATGTATCTATCAGTAATTGTCAGGCAGATACAGTGCCTTCGGAAAGTATTCAGACCCCTTCCCTTTTTCCACATTGTTACGTAACAGCCTTATTCTAAAATGGATTAAAAAATCATCCTCATCAATCTACAAACAATACCTCATAATGACAAAGCGAAAATAGGCTTTTAGACATTTTATCAAATGTATTACAAATAAAAAGTATTCAGACCCTTTGCTATGAGACTCGAAATTGAGCTCAGGTGCATCCTGTTTCCATTGATCATCCTTGAGATGTTTCTACAACTTGATTGGAATCCACCTGTGGTAAATTCAATTGATTGGACATGATTTGGAAAGGCACACACCTGTCTATATAAGGTCCCACAGTTGACAGTGCATGTCAGAGCAAAAACCAAGCCACGAGGTCAAAGGAATTGTCCGTAGAACTCCGAGATAGGATTGTGTCGATGCACAGAGCTGGGCAAGGTACCAAAAACATTCTGCAGCATTGAAGGTCCCCAAGAACACAGTGGCCATCATTCTTAAATGGAAGAAGTTAGGAACCACCAAGACTCTTCCTAGAGCTGTCCGCCCGGCCAAACTGAGCAATCGGGGGAGAAGGGCCTTGGTCAGGGAGGTAACCAAGAACCCGATGGTCACTCTGACAGAGCTCCAGAGTTCCTCTGTGGACATGGGAGAACCTTCCAGAAGGACAACCATCTCTGCAGCACTCCACCAATTAGGCCTTTATGGTAGAGTGGCCAGACGGAAGCCACTCCTCAGTAAAAGACACATGACAGCCTGAAAATAGCTGTGCAGCAACGCTCCCCATCCAACACGACAGGGCTTGAGAGGATCTGCAGAGAAGAATGGGAGAAACTCCCCAAATACAGGTGTGCCAAGCTTGTAGCGTCATACCCAAGAAGAATCGAGGCTGTAATCACTGCCAAAGGTGCTTCAACAAAGTACTGAGTAAAGGGTCTGAATACTAATGTAAATGTCTTATTTCAGTTTAGTTTTAATAAATTAGCAAACAAATCTAAAAAACAGTTTTTGCTTTATCATTTTGGGGTACTGTTTGTAGATTGATGAGGAAAACAATCAATTTAATCCAATTTGGAATAAGGCTGTAACATAACAACATGTGGAAAAAGTCAAGGGGTCTGAGTACTTTCCGAATGCACTGTATAAGCCTCTTCCAGACAAGCAGTAAGCAGAGGGACAGATGAGGCTCAGCAACTAACAGATCCAATCTGATGTGATGGAGAAACACAGCAGCAGCCGGATGCTAAACCTTACATCAGGAGGGCATGAAGATAAAGCAGAGAGACAAATGAGGCTCAGCAACTAATAGACATCAGCACACACAGTGTCCCTCCGCTGACCCCAACCTTAACCTGACACAGTGTCCCTCCGCTGACCCAACCCTTAACCTGACACAGTGTCCCTCTCCTGACCCCGACCTTAACCTGACACAGTGTCCCTCCGCTGACCCCAACCCTTAACCTGACACAGTGTCCCTCCGCTGACCCCAACCTTAACCTGACACAATGTCCCTCCGCTGACCCCAACCTTAACCTGACACAGTGTCCCTCTCCTGACCCCAACCTTAACCTGACACAGTGTCCCTCCGCTGACCCCAACCTTAACCTGACACAGTGTCCCTCCGCTGACCCCAACCTTAACCTGACACAGTGTCCCTCCGCTGACCCCAACCTTAACCTGACACAGTGTCCCTCTCCTGACCCCAACCTTAACCTGACACAGTGTCCCTCCGCTGACCCCAACCTTAACCTGACACAGTGTCCCTCCGCTGACCCCAACCTTAACCTGACACAGTGTCCCTCTGCTGACCCCAACCTTAACCTGACACAGTGTCCCTCCGCTGACCCCAACCTTAACCTGACACAGTGTCCCTCCGCTGACCCCAACCTTAACCTGACACAGTGTCCCTCCGCTGACCCAACCCTTAACCTGACACAGTGTCCCTCCGCTGACCCCAACCTTAACCTGACACAGTGTCCCTCTCCTGACCCCAACCTTAACCTGACACAGTGTCCCTCCGCTGACCCCAACCTTAACCTGACACAGTGTCCCTCCGCTGACCCCAACCTTAACCTGACACAGTGTCCCTCCGCTGACCCCAACCTTAACCTGACACAGTGTCCCTCCGCTGACCCCAACCTTAACCTGACACAGTGTCCCTCCGCTGACCCCAACCTTAACCTGACACACACACAGTGTCCCTCCGCTGACCCCAACCTTAACCTGACACAGTGTCCCTCTGCTGACCCCAACCTTAACCTGACACAGTGTCCCTCCGCTGACCCCAACCTTAACCTGACACAGTCTCCCTCTCCTGACCCCAACCTTAACCTGACACAGTGTCCCTCCGCTGACCCCAACCTTAACCTGACACAGTGTCCCTCTGCTGACCCCAACTTTAACCTGACACAGTGTCCCGCTGCTGACCCCAACCTTAACCTGACACAGTGTCCCTCCACTGACCCCAACCTTAACCTGACACAGTGTCCCTCCACTGACCCCAACTTTAACCTGACACAGTGTCCCTCTGCTGACCCCAACCTTAACCTGAAACACACAGTGTCCCTCCGCTGACCCCAACCTTAACCTGACACACACACAGTGTCCCTCTCCTGACCCCAACCTTAACCTGACACACACAGTGTCCCTCTCCTGACCACAACCTTAACCTGACACAGTGTCCCTCCGCTGACCCCAACCTTAACCTGACAGTGTCCCTCCGCTGACCCCAACCTTAACCTGACACAGTGTCCCTCTCCTGACCCCAACCTTAACATGACACAGTGTCCCTCCGCTGACCCCAACCTTAACCTGACACACACAGTGTCCCTCTCCTGACCCCAACCTTAACCTGACACAGTGTCCCTCCGCTGACCCCAACCTTAACCTGACACAGTGTCCCTCCGCTGACCCCAACCTTAACCTGACACAGTGTCCCGCCGCTGACCCCAACCTTAACCTGACACAGTGTCCCTCTGCTGACCCCAACCTTAACCTGACACAGTGTCCCGCCGCTGACCCCAACCTTAACCTGACACAGTGTACCTCCGCTGACCCCAACCTTAACCTGACACACACAGTGTCCCTCTCCTGACCCCAACCTGACACACACAGTGTCCCTCTCCTGACCCCAACCTTAACCTGACACAGTGTCCCGCCGCTGACCCCAACCTTAACCTGACACAGTGTCCCTCCGCTGACCCCAACCTTAACCTGACACAGTGTCCCTCCGCTGAACCCAACCTTAACCTGACACAGTGTCCCTCTCCTGACCCCAACCTTAACCTGACACACACAGTGTCCCTCTCCTGACCCCAACCTTAACCTGACACAGTGTCCCTCCGCTGACCCCAACCTTAACCTGACACAGTGTCCCGCCGCTGACCCCAACCTTAACCTGACACAGTGTCCCTCTGCTGACCACAACCTTAACCTGACACAGTGTACCTCCGCTGACCCCAACCTTAACCTGACACACACACAGTGTCCCTCTCCTGACCCCAACCTTAACCTGACACAGTGTCCCTCCGCTGACCCCAACCTTAACCTGACACAGTGTCCCTCCGCTGACCCAACCCTTAACCTGACAGTGTCCCTCCGCTGACCCCAACCCTTAACCTGACACAGTGTTCCTCTCCTGACCCCAACCTTAACCTGACACAATGTCCCTCCGCTGACCCCAACCTGACACAGTGTCCCTCTGCTGACCCCAACCTTAACCTGACACAGTGTCCCTCCGCTGACCCCAACCCTTAACCTGACACAGTGTCCCTCCGCTGACCCCAACCCTTAACCTGACACAGTGTCCCTCCGCTGACCCCAACCCTTTACCTGACACAGTGTCCCTCCGCTGACCCCAACCTTAACCTGACATAGTGTCCCTCCGCTGACCCCAACCTTAACAGGACACAGTGTTCCTCTCCTGCCCCCAACCTTAACCTGACACAGTGTCCCGCCGCTGACCCCAACCTTAACCTGACACAGTGTTCCTCTCCTGACCCCAACCTTAACCTGACAGTGTCCCTCCGCTGACCCCAACCTTAACCTGACACAGTGTCCCGCCGCTGACCCCAACCTTAACCTGAGACACACACAGTGTCCCTCTCCTGACCCCAACCTTAACCTGACACACACAGTGTCCCTCTCCTGACCCCAACCTTAACCTGACACAGTGTCCCTCCGCTGACCCCAACCTGACACAGTGTCCCTCCGCTGACCCCAACCTTAACCTGACACAGTGTTCCTCTCCTGACCCCAACCTTAACCTGACAGTGTCCTTCTCCTGACCCCAACCTTAACCTGACACAGTGTCCCTCTGCTGACCCCAACCTTAACCTGACACAGTGTTCCTCCGCTGACCCCAACCCTTAACCTGACACAGTGTCCCTCCACTGACCCCAACCTTAACCTGACACAGTGTCCCTCCGCTGACCCCAACCCTTAACCTGACAGTGTCCCTCTCCTGAACCCAACCTTTACCTGACAGTGTCCCTCTCCTGACCCCAACCTTAACCTGACAGTGTCCCTCCGCTGACCCCAACCTTAACCTGACACAGTGTCCCTCCGCTGACCCCAACCTTAACCTGACACAGTTCCCTCTGCTGACCCCAACCTTAACCTGACACAGTGTCCCTCCGTTGACCCCAACCTTAACCTGACACAGTGTCCCTCCGCTGACCCCAACCTTAACCTGACACAGTGTCCCTCCGCTGACCCAACCCTTAACCTGACACAGTGTCCCTCCGCTGACCCCAACCTTAACCTGACACAGTGTCCCTCCGCTGACCCCAACCTTAACCTGACACAGTGTCCCTCCGCTAACCCCAACCTTAACCTGACACAGTGTCCCTCCGCTGACCCCAACCTTAACCTGACACAGTGTCCCTCCGCTGACCCCAACCTTAACCTGACACAGTGTCCCTCCGCTGACCCCAACCTTAACCTGACACAGTGTCCCTCCGCTGACCCCAACCTTAACCTGACACAGTGTCCCTCCGCTGACCCCAACCTTAACCTGACACAGTGTCCCTCTTCTGACCCCAACCTTAACCTGACACAGTGGCCTTTTCCTGACCCCAACCTTAACCTGACACAGTGTCCCTCTCCTGACCCCAACCGTAACCTGACACACCCACAGTGTCCCTCTCCTGACCCCGACCTTAACCTGACACAGTGTCCCTCTCCTGACCCCAACCTTAACCTGACACACACAGTGTCCCTCTCCTGACCCCAACCTTAACCTGACACAGTGTCCTTCTCCTGACCCCAACCTTAACCTGACAAGTGTCCTTCTCCTGAACCCATCCTTAACCTGACACAGTGTCCCTCTCCTGACCCCAACCTTAACCTGACACAGTGTCCCTCTCCTGACCCCAACCTTAACCCGACACAGTGTCCCTCTCCTGACCCCAACCTTAACCTGACACAGTGTCCCTCTCCTGACCCCAACCTTAACCTGACACAGTGTCCCTCTCCTGACCCCAACCTTAACCTGACACAGTGTCCTTCTCCTGAACCCAACCTTAACCTGACACACACTTGTCAAACTCCAGATCTCTCATGACATTACAAAGCAAAGAGAATACCAGATTCTACTGGACCTGAACAGCCATTAGTCTCTCACACAGTAGCTTTATATAGTACATCTTACAGTACATTTCAAACATTTGACATATTGTTTAGCCTCTACTTGATATACTTAACTGATACACTATAAATACAAAAGTATGTGGACACCACTTCAAATTTGTGGATTCGGCTATTTCAGCCACACCCGTTGCTGACAGGTGTAGAAGGTCGATCACACAGCCATGCAATCTCCATAGACAAACATTGGCAGTAGAATGGCCTTACTGAAGAGCTCAGTGACTTTCAACGTGGCACCGTCATAGGATGCCACCGTTCCAACAAGTCAGTTCATCAAATGTCTGCCTTTCTAGAGCTGCCCATGTCAACTGTAAGGGCTGTTATTGTGAAGTGGAAACGTCTAGGAGCAACAACGGCTCAGCCGCGAAGTGGTAGGCCACACAAGCTCACAGAATGGGACCGCCTCCGAGTGCTGAAGTTCGTAGCATGTAGAAATCGTCTGTCCTCGGTTGTAACACTCACTACCGAGTTCCAAACTGCCTCTGGAAGCAACGTCAGCACAATAACTCTTTGTCGGGAGCTTCATGAAATGGGTTTCAATGGCCGGGCAGCTGCACTCAAGCCTCAGATCACCATGCCAAGCGTTGGCTAGAGTGGTGTCAAGCTCGCCGCCATTGGACTCTGGAGAAGTGGAAACGCGTTCTCTGGAGTGATGAATCACGCTTCACCATCTGGCAGTCCGATGGACGAATCTGGGTTTGGCGGTTGCCAAGAGAATGCTACCTGCCCCAATGCATATTGCCAACTGGAAAGTTAGCTGGAAAAGGAATAATGGTCTCTGGCTATTTTTCATGGTTCGGGCTAGGCCCTTTAGTTCCAGTGAAGGGAAATCTTAACGCTACAGCATACAATGACATTCTAGATGATTCTGTGCTTCCAACTTTGTGGCAACAGTTTGGGGAAGGCCCTTTCCTGTTTCAGCATGACAATGCCCCCGTGCACAAAGCGAGGTCCATACAGAAATGTTTTGTCAAAATCGGTGTGGAAGAACTAGCATGCACAGAGCCCTGACCTCAACCCCATCGAACACCTTTGGGATGAATTGGAACGCCAACTGCGAGCCAGGCCTAATCGCCCAACATCAGTGCCCGACCTCACGAATGCTCTTGTGGCTGAATGGAAGCAAGTCCCTGCAGCAATGTTCCAACATCTAGTGGAAATCCTTCCCAGAAGAGTGGAGGCTGTTATAGCAGCAAAGGGGGGGGGGACCAACTCCATATTAATGCCCATGATTTTGGAATGAGATGTTCGGCAAGCAGGTGTCCACATACTTTTGGTCATGTAGTGTATCTTCTAAGGGTCTAATACACCAAGAGTTATGACCTTTAGATACTGAACTGCTATCTTCTAAGGGTCTAATACACCAAGAGTTATGACCTTTAGATACTGAACTGTTATCTTCTAAGGGTCTCTAATACACCAAGAGTTATGACCTTTAGATACTGAACTGCTATCTTCTAAGGGTCTCTAATACACCAAGAGTTATGACCTTTAGATACTGAACTGTTATCTTCTAAGGGTCTCTAATACACCAAGAGTTATGACCTTTAGATACTGAACTGCTATCTTCTAAGGGTATCTAATACACCAAGAGTTATGACCTTTAGATACTGAACTGTTATCTTCTAAGGGTCTAATACACCAAGAGTTATGACCTTTAGATACTGAACTGTTATCTTCTAAGGGTCTCTAATACATCAAGAGTTATGACCTTTAGATACTGAACTGCTATCTTCTAAGGGTCTAATACACCAAGAGTTATGACCTTTAGATACTGATCTGCTATCTTCTAAGGGTCTAACACACCAAGAGTTATGACCTTTAGATACTGAACTGCTATCTTCTAAGGGTCTCTAACACACCAAGAGTTATGACCTTTAGATACTGAACTGCTATCTTCTAAGGGTCTCTAAAACACCAAGAGTTATGACCTTTAGATACTGAACTGCTATCTTCTAAGGGTCTAATACACCAAGAGTTATGACCTTTAGATAGTGAACTGCTATCTTCTAAGGGTCTTTAATACACCAAGAGTTATGACCTTTAGATACTGAACTGCTATCTTCTAAGGGTCTCTAACACACCAAGAGTTATGACCTTTAGATACTGAACTGCTATCTTCTAAGGGTCTCTAAAACACCAAGAGTTATGACCTTTAGATACTGAACTGCTATCTTCTAAGGGTCTAATACACCAAGAGTTATGACCTTTAGATACTGAACTGCTATCTTCTAAGGGTCTTTAATACACCAAGAGTTATGACCTTTAGATACTGAACTGTTATCTTCTAAGGGTCTCTAATACACCAAGAGTTATGACCTTTAGATACTGAACTGTTATCTTCTAAGGGTCTAATACACCAAGAGTTATGACCTTTAGATACTGAACTGCTATCTTCTAAGGATCTAATACACCAAGAGTTATGACCTTTAGATACTGAACTGCTATCTTCTAAGGGTCTAATACACCAAGAGTTATGACCTTTAGATACTGAACTGTTATCTTCTAAGGGTCTCTAATACACCAAGAGTTATGACCTTTAGATACTGAACTGCTATCTTCTAAGGGTCTAATACACCAAGAGTTATGACCTTTAGATACTGAACTGTTATCTTCTAAGGGTCTAATACACCAAGAGTTATGACCTTTAGATACTGAACTGTTATCTTCTAAGGGTCTCTAATACACCAAGAGTTATGACCTTTAGATACTGAACTGTTATCTTCTAAGGGTCTCTAATACACCAAGAGTTATGACCTTTAGATACTGAACTGCTATCTTCTAAGGGTCTAATACACCAAGAGTTATGACCTTTAGATACTGAACTGCTATCTTCTAAGGATCTAATACACCAAGAGTTATGACCTTTAGATACTGAACTGCTATCTTCTAAGGGTCTAATACACCAAGAGTTATGACCTTTAGATACTGAACTGCTATCTTCTAAGGGTCTAATACACCAAGAGTTATGACATTGTTCAGTAAGAAGAGAAGCCTGAGAGAATGACAGAAAAGCTAGACAAGTTAGTTGTGTTTGCTGGGGGTATACAGTGGCTTGCGAAAGTATTCACCCCCTTGGCATTTTTCCTATTTTGTTGCCTTACAACCTGGAATTAAAATTGATTTTTGGGGGGTTTGTATCATTTGATTTACACAACACATGCAAAATATGTTTTCTTGTGAAACAAACAAGAAATAAGACAAAAAAAAACTGAAAACTTGAGCGTGCATAACTATTCACCCCCCCAAAGTCAATACTTTGTAGTGCCACCTTTTGTAGCAATTACAGCTGCAAGTCTCTTGGGGTATGTCTCTATAAGCTTGGCACATATAGCCACTGGGATTTTTGCCCATTATTTAAGGCAAAACTGCTCCTTCAAGTTGGATGGGTTCCGCTGGTGTACAGCAATCTTTAAATCATACCACAGATTCTCAATTGGATTGAGGTCTGGGCTTTGACTAGGCCATTCCAAGACATTTAAATGTTTCCCCTTAAACCACTCGAGTGTTGCTTTAGCAGTATGCTTAGGGTCATTGTCCTGCTGGAAGGTGAACCTCCATCCCAGTCTCAAATCTTTGGAAGACTGAAACAGGTTTCCCTCAAGAATTTCCCTGTATTTAGCGCCATCCATCATTCCTTCAATTCTGACCAGTTTCCCAGTCCCTGCCGATGGAAAAACATCCCCACAGCATGATGCTGCCACCACCATGCTTCACTGTGGGGATGGTGTTCTCGGGGTGATGAGAGGTGTTGGGTTTGCGCCAGACATAGCGTTTTCCTTGATGGCCAAAAAGCTCAATTTTTGTCTCATCTGACCAGAGTACCTTCTTCCATATGTTTGGGGAGTCTTCCACATGCCTTTTGGCGAACACCAAACGTGTTTGCTTATTTTTTTTCTTTAAGCAATGGCTTTTTTCTGGCCACTCTTCCGTAAAGCCCAGCTCTGTGGAGTGTATGACTTAAAGTGGTCCTATGGACAGATACTCCAATCGGCCCTCTCTTGGCAGGTTTGTTGTGGTGCCATATTCTTTCCATTTTTCAATAATGGATTTAATGGTGCTCCGTGGGATGTTCAAAGTTTCTGATATTTTTTTATTACCCAACCCTGATCTGTACTTCTCCACAACTTTGTCCCTAACCTGTTTGGAGAGCTCCTTGGTCTTCATGGTGCTGCTTGCTTGGTGGTGCCCCTTGCTTAGTGGTGTTGCAGACTCTGGGGCCTTTGAGAACAGGTGTATATATACTGAGATCATGTGACACTTAAATAAAGTCCACCTGTGTGCAATCTAACTAATTATGTGACTTCTGAAGGTAATTGGTTGCACCAGATCTTATTTAGGGGCTTCATAGCAAAGGGGGTGAATACATGTGCACGCACCACTTTTCCGTTATTTATTTTTTAAGTTATTTTTTTCATTTCTCTTCACCAATTTGGACTATTTTGTGTATGTCCATTACATGAAATCCAAATAAAAATCAATTGAAATTACAGGTTGTAATGCAACAAAATAGGAAAAACGCCAAGGGGGATGAATACTTTTGCAAGGTCTGTCTCTAGGTGTGACAAGAGAGATGGTTTCTTTACGCTTTGAGGTCAGTCTGTCTCTGGGTGAGGCCAGAGAGATGGTTTCTTTACGCTTTGAGGTTAGTCTGCATCTGAGTGAGACCAGATAAATGGTTTCTTTATGCTTTGAGGTTAGTCTGTCTCTGGGTGAGACCAGAGAGATGGTTTATTTACGGTGTGAGGTCAGTGCATCATGATAATGGAGAATAGCCCTCCACAACACAGAGATAAAACACACAGTTTAAACCCACTGGTCCTCAATATGTACATTATCCGTACATACACACACACACTGGACCTCAATATGCAGATTATAAGGACATACACCCTGAACCTGAATACAGAGCTACATTATCCACATACTGAGCCTGAACCTTAATATGTATCCAAACAGACACTGGTCCTCAAAATTTACATTATCCGGACAAACACACTGGTCTTAATTTGTACATTGTCCAGATATAGACACACCGGACCTCAATATGTAGCTACATTATCAGGACACACACATCGGTCCTCCTGGACCTCAATATGTAGCTACATTATCAGGACACACACATCGGTCCTCCTGGACCTCAATATGTAGCTACATTATCAGGACACACACACTGGACCTCAATATGTAGCTACATTATCAGGACACACACACTGGACCTCAATATGTAGCTACGTTATCAGGACACACACACTGGACCTCAATATGTAGCTACATTATCAGGACACACACATCGGTCCTCAACATTTACATTATTCAGAAAAAACACAACTTCAATATGTACATTATCGTGGCATATATACACTCATCCTCAATTTGTACATTATAATGACATTAATCTTGGTTAACCTAGAACTAAAGTATTGCGTAATTGGTCAGATGCTCGATTAAGTTCTGGGTCCATAAAAAATAAATAAATAAAAATCCAGTGTTTCTATGTCAAACAGTTTAGTTATATTTCAGTCTTCTGCGATGTATATGAAGTGTAATACCGGGATGCAAACTCAACATTAAATAAATTTCAACTCTATATCTGACATGGTAACAGAGACAGACAGACAGTATGAAAAATGTATGCACTCTGGATAAGAGCGTCTGCTAAATGACTAAAATGTAAATGTCTTATTTCTTTTACACCCATAACCATGAGTGTGAGGTGTATGTTTTTGTTTCAAAGTAGATTTGTTTAAGACTACCAAGAATCACTCTGTGTGACCCTGATTTAGCCCCCTGCAGTAAAAGGTTAAAGGGGCAGTGCAGTCAATAACTTGATTTTGCCATTGTTTTTATGATATACAACACTCAAAATGTGAAAATAATGATAATGCCCTTTTTTTGTCAGAGCTTTTTTGAAAAAAATGCCTGGAATTTCAGCCATGGAGTTTTTGGTCCAGATCATGACATCACAATCTGATCTGATTATTCTGAAAATGATCAGTCATCTTTGATTTGTATGTGCGTCACAGGAGGCTGCTGAGGGGAGGACGGCTCATAATAACGGCCGGAATGGAGCGAATGGAATGGCATCAAACACCTGGAAACCATGGAAACCATGTGTTTGATACCATACCAGTAATTCCGCTCCAGTCATTACCACGAGTCTGTTGGAAACCATGGAAACCATGCGTTTGATACCATACCAGTAATTCCGCTCCAGTCATTACCACGAGTCTGTTGGAAACCATGGAAACCATGCGTTTGATACCATACCAGTAATTCCGCTCCAGTCATTACCACGAGTCTGTTGGAAACCATGGAAACCATGCGTTTGATACCATACCAGTAATTCCGCTCCAGTCATTACCACGAGTCTGTTGGAAACCATGGAAACCATGCGTTTGATACCATACCAGTAATTCCGCTCAAGTCATTACCACGAGTCTGTTGGAAACCATGGAAACCATGCGTTTGATACCATAGCAGTAATTCCGCTCCAGTCATTACCACGAGTCTGTTCTCCCCAGTTAAGGTCCGCTCCAGTCATTACCACGAGTCTGTTCTCCCCAGTTAAGGTCCGCTCCAGTCATTACCACGAGTCTGTTCTCCCCAGTTAAGGTCCGCTCCAGTCATTACCACGAGTCTGTTCTCCCCAGTTCAGGTCCGCTCCAGTCATTACCACGAGTCTGTTCTCCCCAGTTAAGGTCCGCTCCAGTCATTACCACGAGTCTGTTCTCCCCAGTTAAGGTCCGCTCCAGTCATTACCACGAGTCTGTTCTCCCCAGTTAAGGTCCGCTCCAGTCATTACCACGAGTCTGTTCTCCCCAGTAAAGGTCCGCTCCAGTCATTACCACGAGTCTGTTCTCCCCAGTTAAGGTCCGCTCCAGTCATTACCACGAGTCTGTTCTCCCCAGTTAAGGTCCGCTCCAGTCATTACCACGAGTCTGTTCTCCCCAGTTAAGGTGTATTTTATCCCATTCCACTCCAGTCATTACCACGAGTCTGTTCTCCCCAGTTAAGGTGTATTTTATCCCATTCCACTCCAGTCATTACCACGAGCCTGTTCTCCCCAGTTAAGGTCCGCTCCAGTCATTACCACGAGCCTGTTCTCCCCAGTTAAGGTCCGCTCCAGTCATTACCACGAGTCTGTTCTCCCCAGTTAAGGTGTATTTTATCCCATTCCACTCCAGTCATTACCACGAGTCTGTTCTCCCCAGTTAAGGTGTATTTTATCCCATTCCGCTCCAGTCATTACCACGAGCCTGTTCTCCCCAGTTAAGGTCCGCTCCAGTCATTACGACGAGCCTGTTCTCCCCAGTTAAGGTCCGCTCCAGTCATTACCACGAGTCTGTTCTCCCCAGTTAAGGTGTATTTTATCCCATTCCGCTCCAGTCATTACCACGAGCCTGTTCTCCCCAGTTAAGGTCCGCTCCAGTCATTACCACGAGTCTGTTCTCCCCAGTTAAGGTGTATTTTATCCCATTCCGCTCCAGTCATTACCACGAGCCTGTTCTCCCCAGTTAAGGTCCGCTCCAGTCATTACCACGAGCCTGTTCTCCCCAGTTAAGGTCCGCTCCAGTCATTACCACGAGTCTGTTCTCCCCAGTTAAGGTGTATTTTATCCCATTCCGCTCCAGTCATTACCACGAGCCTGTTCTCCCCAGTTAAGGTCCGCTCCAGTCATTACCACGAGTCTGTTCTCCCCAGTTAAGGTGTATTTTATCCCATTCCGCTCCAGTCATTACCACGAGTCTGTTCTCCCCAGTTAAGGTGTATTTTATCCCATTCCGCTCCAGTCATTACCACGAGCCTGTTCTCCCCAGTTAAGGTCCGCTCCAGTCATTACCACGAGCCTGTTCTCCCCAGTTAAGGTCCTCTCCAGTCATTACCACGAGTCTGTTCTCCCCAGTTAAGGTGTATTTTATCCCATTCCACTCCAGTCATTACCACGAGTCTGTTCTCCCCAGTTAAGGTGTATTTTATCCCATTCCGCTCCAGTCATTACCACGAGCCTGTTCTCCCCAGTTAAGGTCCGCTCCAGTCATTACCACGAGTCTGTTCTCCCCAGTTAAGGTGTATTTTATCCCATTCCGCTCCAGTCATTACCACGAGTCTGTTCTCCCCAGTTAAGGTGTATTTTATCCCATTCCGCTCCAGTCATTACCACGAGTCTGTTCTCCCCAGTTAAGGTGTATTTTATCCCATTCCGCTCCAGTCATTACCACGAGCCCGTCCTCCCCATTCCACCCATTCCACTCCAGCCATTACCACGAGCCCGTCCCCATTCCGCTCCAGTCATTACCACGAGCCTGTTCTCCCCAGTTAAGGTCCGCTCCAGTCATTACCACGAGCCTGTTCTCCCCAGTTAAGGTCCGCTCCAGTCATTACCACGAGTCTGTTCTCCCCAGTTAAGGTGTATTTTATCCCATTCCGCTCCAGTCATTACCACGAGTCTGTTCTCCCCAGTTAAGGTCCGCTCCAGTCATTACCACGAGCCTGTTCTCCCCAGTTAAGGTCCGCTCCAGTCATTACCACGAGTCTGTTCTCCCCAGTTAAGGTGTATTTTATCCCATTCCGCTCCAGTCATTACCACGAGTCTGTTCTCCCCAGTTAAGGTGTATTTTATCCCATTCCGCTCCAGTCATTACCACGAGTCTGTTCTCCCCAGTTAAGGTGTATTTTATCCCATTCCGCTCCAGTCATTACCACGAGCCCGTCCTCCCCATTCCACCCATTCCACTCCAGCCATTACCACGAGCCCGTCCCCATTCCGCTCCAGTCATTACCACGAGCCTGTTCTCCCCAGTTAAGGTCCGCTCCAGTCATTACCACGAGCCTGTTCTCCCCAGTTAAGGTCCGCTCCAGTCATTACCACGAGTCTGTTCTCCCCAGTTAAGGTGTATTTTATCCCATTCCGCTCCAGTCATTACCACGAGTCTGTTCTCCCCAGTTAAGGTCCGCTCCAGTCATTACCACGAGTCTGTTCTCCCCAGTTAAGGTCCGCTCCAGTCATTACCACGAGTCTGTTCTCCCCAGTTAAGGTCCGCTCCAGTCATTACCACGAGTCTGTTCTCCCCAGTTAAGGTCCGCTCCAGTCATTAACACGAGTCTGTTCTCCCCAGTTAAGGTGTATTTTATCCCATTCCGCTCCAGTCATTACCACGAGCCCGTCCTCCCCATTCCACCCATTCCACTCCAGCCATTACCACGAGCCCGTCCCCATTCCGCTCCAGTCATTACCACGAGCCTGTTCTCCCCAGTTAAGGTCCGCTCCAGTCATTACCACGAGCCTGTTCTCCCCAGTTAAGGTCCGCTCCAGTCATTACCACGAGTCTGTTCTCCCCAGTTAAGGTGTATTTTATCCCATTCCGCTCCAGTCATTACCACGAGCCTGTTCTCCCCAGTTAAGGTACGCTCCAGTCATTACCACGAGTCTGTTCTCCCCAGTTAAGGTGTATTTTATCCCATTCCGCTCCAGTCATTACCACGAGTCTGTTCTCCCCAGTTAAGGTCCGCTCCAGTCATTACCACGAGTCTGTTCTCCCCAGTTAAGGTCCGCTCCAGTCATTACCACGAGTCTGTTCTCCCCAGTTAAGGTGTATTTTATCCCATTCCGCTCCAGTCATTACCACGAGTCTGTTCTCCCCAGTTAAGGTCCGCTCCAGTCATTACCACGAGTCTGTTCTCCCCAGTTAAGGTCCGCTCCAGTCATTACCACGAGTCTGTTCTCCCCAGTTAAGGTCCGCTCCAGTCATTACCACGAGTCTGTTCTCCCCAGTTAAGGTCCGCTCCAGTCATTACCACGAGCCTGTTCTCCCCAGTTAAGGTCCGCTCCAGTCATTACCACGAGTCTGTTCTCCCCAGTTAAGGTCCGCTCCAGTCATTACCACGAGTCTGTTCTCCCCAGTTAAGGTCCGCTCCAGTCATTAACACGAGTCTGTTCTCCCCAGTTAAGGTCCGCTCCAGTCATTACCACGAGCCTGTTCTCCCCAGTTAAGGTCCGCTCCAGTCATTACCACGAGTCTGTTCTCCCCAGTTAAGGTGTATTTTATCCCATTCCGCTCCAGTCATTACCACGAGCCTGTTCTCCCCAGTTAAGGTACGCTCCAGTCATTACCACGAGTCTGTTCTCCCCAGTTAAGGTGTATTTTATCCCATTCCGCTCCAGTCATTACCACGAGTCTGTTCTCCCCAGTTAAGGTCCGCTCCAGTCATTACCACGAGTCTGTTCTCCCCAGTTAAGGTCCGCTCCAGTCATTACCACGAGTCTGTTCTCCCCAGTTAAGGTGTATTTTATCCCATTCCGCTCCAGTCATTACCACGAGTCTGTTCTCCCCAGTTAAGGTCCGCTCCAGTCATTACCACGAGTCTGTTCTCCCCAGTTAAGGTCCGCTCCAGTCATTACCACGAGTCTGTTCTCCCCAGTTAAGGTCCGCTCCAGTCATTACCACGAGTCTGTTCTCCCCAGTTAAGGTCCGCTCCAGTCATTACCACGAGCCTGTTCTCCCCAGTTAAGGTCCGCTCCAGTCATTACCACGAGTCTGTTCTCCCCAGTTAAGGTCCGCTCCAGTCATTACCACGAGTCTGTTCTCCCCAGTTAAGGTCCGCTCCAGTCATTAACACGAGTCTGTTCTCCCCAGTTAAGGTGTATTTTATCCCATTCCGCTCCAGTCATTACCACGAGTCTGTTCTCCCCAGTTACGGTCCGCTCCAGTCATTACCACGAGTCTGTTCTCCCCAGTTAAGGTCCGCTCCAGTCATTACCACGAGTCTGTTCTCCCCAGTTAAGGTGTATTTTATCCCATTCCGCTCCAGTCATTACCACGAGTCTGTTCTCCCCAGTTAAGGTCCGCTCCAGTCATTACCACGAGTCTGTTCTCCCCAGTTAAGGTCCGCTCCAGTCATTACCACGAGTCTGTTCTCCCCAGTTAAGGTCCGCTCCAGTCATTACCACGAGTCTGTTCTCCCCAGTTAAGGTCCGCTCCAGTCATTACCACGAGCCTGTTCTCCCCAGTTAAGGTCCGCTCCAGTCATTACCACGAGTCTGTTCTCCCCAGTTAAGGTCCGCTCCAGTCATTACCACGAGTCTGTTCTCCCCAGTTAAGGTCCGCTCCAGTCATTAACACGAGTCTGTTCTCCCCAGTTAAGGTGTATTTTATCCCATTCCGCTCCAGTCATTACCACGAGTCTGTTCTCCCCAGTTAAGGTCCGCTCCAGTCATTAACACGAGTCTGTTCTCCCCAGTTAAGGTCCGCTCCAGTCATTACCACGAGTCTGTTCTCCCCAGTTAAGGTCCGCTCCAGTCATTACCACGAGTCTGTTCTCCCCAGTTAAGGTCCGCTCCAGTCATTACCACGAGTCTGTTCTCCCCAGTTAAGGTCCGCTCCAGTCATTACCACGAGTCTGTTCTCCCCAGTTAAGGTCCGCTCCAGTCATTACCACGAGTCTGTTCTCCCCAGTTAAGGTGTATTTTATCCCATTCCGCTCCAGTCATTACCACGAGTCTGTTCTCCCCAGTTAAGGTCCGCTCCAGTCATTACCACGAGTCTGTTCTCCCCAGTTAAGGTCCGCTCCAGTCATTACCACGAGTCTGTTCTCCCCAGTTAAGGTCCGCTCCAGTCATTACCACGAGTCTGTTCTCCCCAGTTAAGGTCCGCTCCAGTCATTACCACGAGCCTGTTCTCCCTAGTTAAGGTCCGCTCCAGTCATTACCACGAGTCTGTTCTCCCCAGTTAAGGTCCGCTCCAGTCATTACCACGAGTCTGTTCTCCCCAGTTAAGGTCCGCTCCAGTCATTAACACGAGTCTGTTCTCCCCAGTTAAGGTGTATTTTATCCCATTCCGCTCCAGTCATTACCACGAGTCTGTTCTCCCCAGTTAAGGTCCGCTCCAGTCATTAACACGAGTCTGTTCTCCCCAGTTAAGGTCCGCTCCAGTCATTACCACGAGTCTGTTCTCCCCAGTTAAGGTCCGCTCCAGTCATTACCACGAGTCTGTTCTCCCCAGTTAAGGTCCGCTCCAGTCATTACCACGAGTCTGTTCTCCCCAGTTAAGGTCCGCTCCAGTCATTACCACGAGTCTGTTCTCCCCAGTTAAGGTGCCACCTACCTCCTGTGATATGTATCCTCCTACTTTGAAGAGGGAGGCTCTAATGTCTAGACCAGGGGTTCCCAAACTGGGTCCCGGGGCTCTAATGTCTAGACCAGGGGTTCCCAAACTGGGTCCCGGGGCTCTAATGTCTAGACCAGGGGTTCCCAAACTGGGTCCCGGGGCTCTAATGTCTAGACCAGGGGTTCCCAAACTGGGTCCCGGGGCTCTAATGTCTAGACCAGGGGTTCCCAAACTGGGTCCCGGGGCTCTAATGTCTAGACCAGGGGTTCCCAAACTGGGTCCCGGGGCTCTAATGTCTAGACCAGGGGTTCCCAAACTGGGTCCTGGGGCTCTAATGTCTAGACCAGGGGTTCCCAAACTGGGTCCCGGGGCTCTAATGTCTAGACCAGGGGTTCCCAAACTGGGTCCCGGGGCTCTAATGTCTAGACCAGGGGTTCCCAAACTGGGTCCCGGGGCTCTAATGTCTAGACCAGGGGTTCCCAAACTGGGTCCTGGGGCTCTAATGTCTAGACCAGGGGTTCCCAAACTGGGTCCCGGGGCTCTAATGTCTAGACCAGGGGTTCCCAAACTGGGTCCTGGGGCTCTAATGTCTAGACCAGGGGTTCCCAAACTGGGTCCCGGGGCTCTAATGTCTAGACCAGGGGTTCCCAAACTGGGTCCCGGGGCTCTAATGTCTAGACCAGGGGTTCCCAAACTGGGTCCTGGGGCTCTAATGTCTAGACCAGGTGTTCCCAAACTGGGTCCCGGGGCTCTAATGTCTAGACCAGGGGTTCCCAAACTGGGTCCCGGGGCTCTAATGTCTAGACCAGGGGTTCCCAAACTGGGTCCCGGGGCTCTAATGTCTAGACCAGGGGTTCCCAAACTGGGTCCCGGGGCTCTAATGTCTAGACCAGGGGTTCCCAAACTGGGTCCCGGGGCTCTAATGTCTAGACCAGGGGTTCCCAAACTGGGTCCCGGGGCTCTAATGTCTAGACCAGGGGTTCCCAAACTGGGTCCCGGGGCTCTAATGTCTAGACCAGGGGTTCCCAAACTGGGTCCTGGGGCTCTAATGTCTAGACCAGGGGTTCCCAAACTGGGTCCCGGGGCTCTAATGTCTAGACCAGGGGTTCCCAAACTGGGTCCCGGGGCTCTAATGTCTAGACCAGGGGTTCCCAAACTGGGTCCCGGGGCTCTAATGTCTAGACCAGGGGTTCCCAAACTGGGTCCTGGGGCTCTAATGTCTAGACCAGGGGTTCCCAAACTGGGTCCCGGGGCTCTAATGTCTAGACCAGGGGTTCCCAAACTGGGTCCTGGGGCTCTAATGTCTAGACCAGGGGTTCCCAAACTGGGTCCCGGGGCTCTAATGTCTAGACCAGGGGTTCCCAAACTGGGTCCCGGGGCTCTAATGTCTAGACCAGGGGTTCCCAAACTGGGTCCTGGGGCTCTAATGTCTAGACCAGGTGTTCCCAAACTGGGTCCCGGGGCTCTAATGTCTAGACCAGGGGTTCCCAAACTGGGTCCCGGGGCTCTAATGTCTAGACCAGGGGTTCCCAAACTGGGTCCCGGGGCTCTAATGTCTAGACCAGGGGTTCCCAAACTGGGTCCCGGGGCTCTAATGTCTAGACCAGGGGTTCCCAAACTGGGTCCCGGGGCTCTAATGTCTAGACCAGGGGTTCCCAAACTGGGTCCTGGGGCTCTAATGTCTAGACCAGGGGTTCCCAAACTGGGTCCTGGGGCTCTAATGTCTAGACCAGGGGTTCCCAAACTGGGTCCTGGGGCTCTAATGTCTAGACCAGGGGTTCCCAAACTGGGTCCTGGGGCTCTAATGTCTAGACCAGGGGTTCCCAAACTGGGTCCCGGGGCTCTAATGTCTAGACCAGGGGTTCCCAAACTGGGTCCCGGGGCTCTAATGTCTAGACCAGGGGTTCCCAAACTGGGTCCCGGGGCTCTAATGTCTAGACCAGGGGTTCCCAAACTGGGTCCCGGGGGCTCTAATGTCTAGACCAGGGGTTCCCAAACTGGGTCCCGGGGCTCTAATGTCTAGACCAGGGGTTCCCAAACTGGGTCCCGGGGCCTCCCTTGGGTGCACATTTCAATTTTTCCCCCCTAGCATTACACAGCTGATTCAAATAGCCAATTTATCATCAAGCTTTGACGATTGGAATCAGGCTGCGTAGCGCTAGGTGAAAAAAACAATATGTGCACCCAAGGGGGGCCCCAGGACCCAGCTTGGGAAACGCTGGTCTAGACGATCCTGTCTGCCAATCAGGGCTGTGTATATATATATTTACATTTGTATCAACATGGCCACACGATCAGACTGAGCATTTCAATGGCAAAAGGAGGCTCAGGGAAATAAATGATCAAAAATATATTTGGAGTTATTTTCATGAAATAAACTCAGTGATTTATTAGACATACAGCGATGATTTAAAAATACAATTTAAAAGACTGCATGGGGGCTTTAAGAGAAGAGATAGAATGAGGAGGGAAACCGGAACGAAGAGCTCCACCCTCTCTTTGCTAGTTACGGGCAAGTCTATGGGCCAAATGTCCCCTCCACCTGCCAAATGTGAAAGATGCTAACACCTGCGAAATGTGAAAGATGCTAACACCTGCGAAATGTGAAAGATGCTAACACCTGCAAAATGTGAAAGATGCTAACACCTGCGAAATGTGAAAGATGCTAACACCTGCGAAATGTGAAAGATGCTAACACCTGCGAAATGTGAAAGATGCTAACACCTGCGAAATGTGAAAGATGCTAACACCTGCGAAATGTGAAAGATGCTAACACCTGCAAAATGTGAAAGATGCTAACACCTGCGAAATGTGAAAGATGCTAACACCTGCGAAATGTGAAAGATGCTAACACCTGCGAAATGTGAAAGATGCTAACACCTGCGAAATGTGAAAGATGCTAACACCTGCGAAATGTGAAAGATGCTAACACCTGCGAAATGTGAAAGATGCTAACACCTGCGAAATGTGAAAGATGCTAACACCTGTGAAATGTGAAAGATGCTAACACCTGCAAAATGTGAAAGATGCTAACACCTGCAAAATGTGAAAGATGCTAACACATGTGAAATGTGAAAGATGCTAACACCTGTGAAATGTGAAAGATGCTAACACCTGTGAAATGTGAAAGATGCTAACACCTGTGAAATGGTGAAATATGCTAACACCTGTGAAATGTGAAAGATGCTAACACCTGTGAAATGGTGAAAGATGCTAACACCTGTGAAATGTGAAAGATGCTAACACCTGTGAAATGGTGAAAGATGCTAACACCTGTGAAATGGTGAAAGATGCTAACACCTGTGAAATGGTGATCTGTCCAAAGATCCAGAAGTAGCGCTGCTCGCTGTCTCATGCATCCCGTTGTATGATGACAGATCTATCATTTATGTTGACATAGTCTGTCCACCATAGATTATCATGACAGACACACACTAGTCCTCTATATGTTGCTATGTTATCCTCACCCTGGACCTCAACATGTACATTATCCAGTTATACACACTGGACCTCAACATGTACATTACCCAGTTATACACACTGGACCTCAACATGTACATTACCCAGTTATACACACTGGACCTCAACATGTACATTACCCAGTTATACACACTGGACCTCAACATGTACATTACCCAGTTATACACACTGGACCTCAACATGTACATTACCCAGTTATACACACTGGACCTCAACATGTACATTACCCAGTTATACACACTGGACCTCAACATGTACATTACCCAGTTATACACACTGGACCTCAACATGTACATTACCCAGTTATACACACTGGACCTCAACATGTACATTACCCAGTTATTACATTTACATTTACATTTTAGTCATTTAGCAGACGCTCTTAACCAGAGCGACTTACAGGAGCAATTAGGGTTAAGTGCCTTGCTCAAGGGCACATTAACGTCATTTAGCAGACGCTCTTAGCCAGAGCGACTCACAAATTGGTGCGTTCACCCTATAGCCAGTGGGATAACCACTTTACAATTTGGGGGGGGGGGGGGGGGGGGGGTTAGAAGGAATACTTTAGCCTATCCCAGGTATTCCTTAAAGAGGTGGGGTTTCAAATGTCTCCGGAAGGTGGTGAGTGACTCCGCTGTCCTGGCGTCGTGAGGGAGCTTGTTCCACCATTGGGGTGCCAGAGCAGCGAACAGTTTTGACTGGGCTGAGGGGGAGCTGTGCTTCCGCAGAGGAAGGGGAGCCAGCAGGCCAGAGGTGGATGAACGCAATGTCCTCGTTTGGGTGTAGGGACTGATCAGAGCCTGAAGGTACAGGGGTGCCGTTCCCCTCACTGCTCCAAAGGCAAGCACCATGGTCTTGTAGCGGATGCGAGCTTCAATTGGAAGCCAGTGGAGTGTGCGGAGGAGGGGGGTGACGTGAGAGAACTTGGGAAGGTTGAACACCAGACGGGCTGCGGCATTCTGGATGAGTTGTAGGGGTTTAATGGCACAGGCAGGGAGCCCAGCCAACAGCGAGTTGCAGTTATACACACTGGACCTCAACATGTACATTACCCAGTTATACACACTGGACCTCAACATGTACATTACCCAGTTATACACACTGGACCTCAATATTCTATACATTATCCAGGTATTATTATTATTATTACGTTTTATTTTTTTACAGGAACAGTGCACATTTATCAACATTTCTGTAAAGGTGCCGGTTTTAGCCAGCTGGCTAATTTTCGACCGGAGTCCCTGGGAAGGTTATTAAAAACAATTCCAATAACAATACAGACAGACAATAAGCAGAGACTGAGCAACATATGACCGGTAACACTTAACGTAGACAGACAGACAGACAATAACACAAAAAGCAACCAAACAAAATGACAGAAAAATAACCAACAAGGTCCACCAGACGACAGAAAGCAGCTCTACACAGCTTGGGATTGTGTTCACACACAGTTTGGGATTGTGTTCACACACAGCTTGGGATTGTGTTCACACACAGCTTGGGATTGTGTTCACACACAGCTTGGGATTGTGTTCACACACAGCTTGGGATTGTGTTCACACACAGCTTGGGATTGTGTTCACACACAGCTTGGGATTGTGTTCACACACAGCTTGGGATTGTGTTCACACACAGCTTGGGATTGTGTTCACACACCGGACTGTCCTTTAGACATGTCTTTGGGTTATTTGTGAAGGTGCGGTAGGTGGAGCAGTTCCGTGTGTCTGAAGGCAGCGTGTTTCCAGACGACTGTGTCTTTAGGTTATTTGTGAAGGTGCGGTAGGTGGAGCAGTTCCGTGTGTCTGAAGGCAGCGTGTTTCCAGACGTGGGAAGCTCTCTCAGAGAAAGCAATCTGGCTGAAGGTGCTTTTCCTTAAGGGAACTAAACAGTTACCTCTCATTATGCAGATAAACACACACACACTGGTTATGAATATGTCGATTATCCGGCCAGAAGAACAAGTCCATTATCAGCATGTTCCATCATCACACTGCTTCAGAAAGAGAACACCAAATCTACATGGATGAGAGATCACAGAGGCGCATTCAGCCTCCATGTTGCTACCGCAGTAGTGTCAGACCGCTGTGTGTCGGGCTGTGTCGTTGCTAGGAGACATGGACATCTGTTGGCCTGCATCGTTGCTAGGAGACATGGACATCTGTCTGGTGAACTGGCTGAAACTGGCAGCCCTGCATCGCGCCCGGGACTCCCCTCCCTCTCCGCCCGGGTGCTGGCCTAGGCCCTGGGAGGGGCCTGGGGGTAGAGTACGGACGTGGGCCGTGTCCGTGTCGGGGTGGCCCTGGCTGGGCTGGTCCTTGGAGGAGAAGAGGCTCTGGAGGAGGTGGAACTTCTCCTTCTCCTCCCGGAGGAACACGTCCACCAACAGAGTCTTCTCTCTCTTCAGCTGCTCACTGATGTTCTTAGGTACGTCTGGGATCAACCAGGAAACCAGCAGGCTCAGGAACATCACCAGGTTCTGATGGGGGGTGGTGCACACAGGGACAAGAGAAGATAGGACTTGGTTTAACTGGTTGGTGTTGTACTGACAATCATCTGATAATGTTCCACTCTGACTAAAATACAACCACTGTATAAACACCAGGATACATCCACAGCCATGAATACCCATACTGGAGCCACAGTGGTCCAACCACACTGCAACCACACTGGTCCAACCACACTGATCATTGGTCCAACCACACTGCAAACACACTGGTCCAACCACACTGATCATTGGTCCAACCACACTGCAACCACACTGGTCCAACCACACTGCAACCACACTGGTCCAACCACACTGCAACCACACTGGTCCAACCACACTGATCAGTGGTCCAACCACACTGCAACCACACTGGTCCAACCACACTGATCATTGGTCCAACCACACTGCAACCACACTGGTCCAACCACACTGATCAGTGGTCCAACCACACTGCAACCACACGTGTCCAACCACACTGATCATTGGTCCAACCACACTGCAACCACAGTGGTCCAACCACACTGCAACAACAGTGGTCCAACCACACTGCAACCACAGTGGTCCAACCACACTGATCATTGGTCCAACCACACTGCAACCACAGTGGTCCAACCACACTGATCATTGGTCCAACCACACTGCAACCACAGTGGTCCAACCACACTGATCATTGTTCCAACCACACTGCAACCACACTGGTCCAACCACACTGATCATTGGTCCAACAACACTGCAACCACACTGGTCCAACCACACTGATCATTGGTCCAACAACACTGCAACCACAGTGATCCAACCACACTGATCATTGGTCCAACCACACTGCAACCACAGTGGTCCAACCACACTGATCATTGGTCCAACCACACTGCAACCACAGTGGTCCAAACACACTGATCATTGGTCCAACAACACTGCAACCACAGTTGTCTAACCACACTGATCATTGGTCCAACAACACTGCAACCACAGTGGTCCAACCACACTGATCATTGGTCCAACCACACTGTAACCACAGTGGTCCAACCACACTGATCATTGGTCCACCCACACTGCAACCACAGTGGTCCAACCACACTGATCATTGGTCCAACCACACTGCAACCACAGTGGTCCAACCACACTGATCATTGGTCCACCCAAACTGTAACCACAGTGGTCCAACCACACTGATCATTGGTCCAACCACACTGCAACCACAGTGGTCCAACCACACTGCAACCACAGTGGTCCAACCACACTGATCATTGGTCCAACCACACTGCAACCACAGTGGTCCAACCACACTGATCATTTGTCCAACAACACTGCAACCACAGTGATCCAACCACACTGATCATTGGTCCAACCACACTGCAACCACAGTGGTCCAACCACACTGATCATTGGTCCAACCACACTGCAACCACAGTGGTCCAACCACACTGAGCATTGGTCCAACAACACTGCAACCACAGTTGTCTAACCACACTGATCATTGGTCCAACAACACTGCAACCACAGTGGTCCAACCACACTGATCATTGGTCCAACCACACTGCAACCACAGTGGTCCAACCACACTGATCATTGGTCCAACCACACTGTAACCACAGTGGTCCAACCACACTGATCATTGGTCCACCCACACTGCAACCACAGTGGTCCAACCACACTGATCATTGGTCCAACCACACTGCAACCACAGTGGTCCAACCACACTGATCATTGGTCCACCCACACTGTAACCACAGTGGTCCAACCACACTGATCATTGGTCCAACCACACTGCAACCACAGTGGTCCAACCACACTGCAACCACAGTGGTCCAACCACACTGATCATTGGTCCAACCACACTGCAACCACAGTGGTCCAACCACACTGATCATTGGTCCAACCACACTGCAACCACAGTTGTCCAACCACACTGATCATTGGTCCAACAACACTGCAACCACAGTGGTCCAACCACACTGATCATTGGTCCAACAACACTGCAACCACAGTGGTCCAACCACACATATCATTGGTCCACCCACACTGCAACCACAGTGGTCCAACCACACTACAACCACAGTGGTCCAACCACACTGATCATTGGTCCACCCACACTGCAACCACAGTGGTCCAACCACACTAATCATTGGTCCACCCACACTGCAACCACAGTGGTCCAACCACACTACAACCACAGTGGTCCAACCACACTGATCATTGGTCCAACCACATTCCAAACACATAATCCAAAGAGATGTGATGATTACAGATGGATGTGTCCCCCCTCTCTCTCTTATGTAAACACATATATCCAGTAAATCTCCTGACTAAAGTCCTTTTTAAATGTTGAGTTGAACTATCTGAAAGGTGTCCCTGCTATTAGTGGTTGTACTGTACCTGGAACAGGATGACGAAGGCCAGTCTGGCAGCCAGGATGGCCCAGTAGGTTTTAGAGAACTGGTATGCTTCAGCTGACCATGGTGGCTCTCTGTAGTCCTTATACCTGGGGAGGGGAGGGAGAGAGGTTACTATAGGTCTGGGGGAGGAGAGGGAGAGAGGTTACTATAGGTCTGGGGGAGGGGAGGGAGAGAGGTTACTAGAGGTCTGGGGGAGGGGAGGGAGAGAGGTTACTAGAGGTCTGGGGGAGGGGAGGGAGAGAGGTTACTATAGGTCTGGGGGAGGGGAGGGAGAGAGGTTACTATAGGTCTGGGGGAGGGGAGGGAGAGAGGTTACTATAGGTCTGGGGGAGGGGAGGGAGAGAGGTTACTATAGGTCTGGGGGAGGGGAGGGAGAGAGGTTACTATAGGTCTGGGGGAGGGGAGGGAGAGAGGTTACTATAGGTCTGGGGGAGGGGAGGGAGAGAGGTTACTATAGGTCTGGGGGAGGGGAGGGAGAGAGGTTACTAGAGGTCTGGGGGAGGGGAGGGAGAGAGGTTACTATAGGTCTGGGGGAGGGGAGAGGTTACTATAGGTCTGGGGGAGGGGAGGGAGAGAGGTTACTATAGGTCTGGGGGAGGGGAGGGAGAGAGGTTACTATAGGTCTGGGGGAGGGGAGGGAGAGAGGTTACTATAGGTCTGGGGGAGGGGAGGGAGAGAGGTTACTAGAGGTCTGGGGGAGGGGAGGGAGAGAGGTTACTATAGGTCTGGGGGAGGGGAGGGAGAGAGGTTACTATAGGTCTGGGGGAGGGGAGGGAGAGAGGTTACTAGAGGTCTGGGGGAGGGGAGGGAGAGAGGTTACTATAGGTCTGGGGGAGGGGAGAGGTTACTATAGGTCTGGGGGAGGGGAGGGAGAGAGGTTACTATAGGTCTGGGGGAGGGGAGGGAGAGAGGTTACTATAGGTCTGGGGGAGGGGAGGGGAGAGGTTACTATAGGTCTGGGGGAGGGGAGGGAGAGAGGTTACTATAGGTCTGGGGGAGGGGAGGGAGAGAGGTTACTAGAGGTCTGGGGGAGGGGAGGGAGAGAGGTTACTATAGGTCTGGGGGAGGGGAGGGAGAGAGGTTACTATAGGTCTGGGGGAGGGGAGGGAGAGAGGTTACTATAGGTCTGGGGGAGGGGAGGGAGAGAGGTTACTAGAGGTCTGGGGGAGGGGAGGGAGAGAGGTTACTAGAGGTCTGGGGGAGGGGAGGGAGAGAGGTTACTATAGGTCTGGGGGAGGGGAGGGAGAGAGGTTACTATAGGTCTGGGGGAGGGGAGGGAGAGAGGTTACTATAGGTCTGGGGGAGGGGAGGGAGAGAGGTTACTATAGGTCTGGGGGAGGGGAGGGAGAGAGGTTACTATAGGTCTGGGGGAGGGGAGGGAGAGAGGTTACTAGAGGTCTGGGGGAGGGGAGGGAGAGAGGTTACTAGAGGTCTGGGGGAGGGGAGGGAGAGAGGTTACTATAGGTCTGGGGGAGGGGAGGGAGAGAGGTTACTATAGGTCTGGGGGAGGGGAGGGAGAGAGGTTACTAGAGGTCTGGGGGAGGGGAGGGAGAGAGGTTACTATAGGTCTGGGGGAGGGGAGGGGAGAGGTTACTATAGGTCTGGGGGAGGGGAGGGAGAGAGGTTACTATAGGTCTGGGGGAGGGGAGGGGGAGAGGTTACTATAGGTCTGGGGGAGGGGAGGGAGAGAGGTTACTATAGGTCTGGGGGAGGGGAGGGAGAGAGGTTACTATAGGTCTGGGGGAGGGGAGGGAGAGAGGTTACTATAGGTCTGGGGGAGGGGAGGGAGAGAGGTTACTATAGGTCTGGGGGAGGGGAGGGAGAGAGGTTAGGGCAGGTAGCTTAGTGGGTAAGAGCGTTTTGCCAGTAACCGAAAGGTCGCTGGTTCTAATCCCCGAGCCGACTAGGTGAAAAATCTGTCGATGTGCCCTTGAGCAAGGCACTTAACCCTAATTGCTCCTGTAAGTCGCTCTGGATAAGAGCGTCTGCTAAATAAATAAAAATAAAAAATAAAAAAAGGTTACTATAGGTCTGGGGGAGGGGAGGGAGAAAGGTTACTATAGGTCTGGGGGAGGGGAGGGGGAGAGGTTACTATAGGTCTGGGGGAGGGGAGGGAGAGAGGTTACTATAGGTCTGGGGGAGGGGAGGGAGAGAGGTTACTATAGGTCTGGGGGAGGGGAGGGAGAGAGGTTACTATAGGTCTGGGGGAGGGGAGGGAGAGAGGTTACTAGAGGTCTGGGGGAGGGGAGGGAGAGAGGTTACTATAGGTCTGGGGGAGGGGAGGGAGAGAGGTTACTATAGGTCTGGGGGAGGGGAGGGAGAGAGGTTACTATAGGTCTGGGGGAGGGGAGGGGGAGAGGTTACTATAGGTCTGGGGGAGGGGAGGGAGAGAGGTTACTATAGGTCTGGGGAAGGGAGGGGGAGAGGTTACTATAGGTCTGGGGGAGGGAGAGAGGTTACTATAGGTCTGGGGGAGGGAGAGAGGTTACTATAGGTCTGGGGGAGGGGAGGGAGAGAGGTTACTATAGGTCTGGGGGAGGGGAGGGAGATAGGTTACTAGAGGTCTGGGGGAGGGGAGGGAGAGAGGTTACTAGAGGTCTGGGGGAGGGGAGGGAGAGAGGTTACTATAGGTCTGGGGGAGGGGAGGGAGAGAGGTTACTATAGGTCTGGGGGAGGGGAGGGAGAGAGGTTACTATAGGTCTGGGGGAGGGGAGGGAGAGAGGTTACTAGAGGTCTGGGGGAGGGGAGGGAGAGAGGTTACTAGAGGTCTGGGGGAGGGGAGGGAGAGAGGTTACTATAGGTCTGGGGGAGGGGAGGGAGAGAGGTTACTAGAGGTCTGGGGGAGGGGAGGGAGAGAGGTTACTAGAGGTCTGGGGGAGGGGAGGGAGAGAGGTTACTATAGGTCTGGGGGAGGGGAGGGAGAGAGGTTACTATAGGTCTTGGACAGGTTAGTGACAGATACATCTCTCTCCTGTCTTCACCAGTTACTAGATAGAACACATGACTAATGAAAAAACACTCCAGTCTGAACTTAAACAAGTAAAACAAGGTAGAAAGTGTGTAGAAATGATAATGAACCTACATTTGAAATAATTTAACGTGGGGTTGCGACTGACAACCCGGTTCAATTTGGGTCCTGAGGCAAAATTAGTTGAGAACCACTGGTCTAGGGTACAGAGTCATAATGGAGGTGGTCAGACTGTAGTCTAGGGGACAGAGCCATAATGGAGGTGGTCAGACTGTAGTCTAGGGGACAGAGCCATAATGGAGGTGGTCAGGCTGTAGTATAGGGGACTGAGACATAATGGAGGTGGTCAGGCTGTAGTATAGGGGACAGAGCCATAATGGAGGTCGTCAGGCTGTAGTCTAGGGGACAGAGCCATAATGGAGGTGGTCAGGCTGTAGTCTAGGGGACAGAGCCATAATGGAGGTGGTCAGGCTGTAGTCTAGGGGACAGAGCCATAATGGAGGTCGTCAGGCTGTAGTCTAGGGGACAGAGCCATAATGGAGGTGGTCAGGCTGTAGTCTAGGGGACAGAGTCATAATGGAGGTGGTCAGACTGTAGTCTAGGGGACAGAGCCATAATGGAGGTCATCAGGCTGTAGTCTAGGGGACAGAGCCATAATGGAGGTGGCCAGACTGTAGTCTAGGGGACAGAGCCATAATGGAGGTCGTCAGGCTGTAGTCTAGGGGACAGAGCCATAATGGAGGTGGTCAGGCTGTAGTCTAGGGGACAGAGTCATAATCTATCCTCTATCCAACCATGTTAGTAATGATGCCCCTCAGTACCCCTCTATCCTCTATCCAATCATGTTATTAATGATGCCCCTCAGTACCCCTCTATCTTCTATCCAACCATGTTATTAATGATGCCCCTCAGTACACCTCTATCTTCTATCCAACCATGTTATTAATGATGCCCCTCAGTACACCTCTATCCAACCATGTTATTAATGATGCCCCTCAGTACCCCTCTATACAACCATGTTATTAATGATGCCCCTCAGTACCCCTCTATCTTCTATCCAACCATGTTATTAATGATGCCCCTCAGTACCCCTCTATCTTCTATACAATCATGTTATTAATGATGCCCCTCAGTACCCCTCTATCTTCTATCCAACCATGTTATTAATGATGCCCCTCAGTACCCCTCTATCCAACCATGTTATTAATGATGCCCCTCAGTACCCCTCTATCTTCTATCCAACCATGTTATTAATGATGCCCCTCAGTACCCCTCTATACAACCATGTTATTAATGATGCCCCTCAGTACCCCTTCTATCTTCTATCCAACCATGTTATTAATGATGCCCCTCAGTACCCCTCTATCTTCTATCCAACCGTGTTATTAATGACGCCCCTCAGTACCCCTCTATCTTCTATACAACCATGTTATTAATGATGGCCCTCGGTACCCCTCTATCTTCTATCCAACCATGTTATTAATGATGCCCCTCAGTACCCCTCTATCTTCTATCCAACCATGTTATTAATGATGCCCCTCAGTACCCCTCTATCTTCTATCCAACCATGTTATTAATGATGCCCCTCAGTACCCCTCTATCTTCTATCCAACCGTGTTATTAATGACGCCCCTCAGTACCCCTCTATCTTCTATCCAACCATGTTATTAATGATGCCCCTCAGTACCCCTCTATCTTCTATACAACCATGTTATTAATGATGCCCCTCAGTACCCCTCTATCTTCTATCCAACCATGTTATTAATGATGCCCCTCAGTACCCCTCTATCTTCTATCCAACCATGTTATTAATGACGCCCCTCAGTACCCCTCTATCTTCTATCCAACCATGTTATTAATGATGCCCCTCAGTACACCTCTATACAACCATGTTATTAATGATGCCCCTCAGTACCCCTCTATCTTCTATCCAACCATGTTATTAATGATGCCCCTCAGTACCCCTCTATACAACCATGTTATTAATGATGCCCCTCAGTACCCCTTCTATCTTCTATCCAACCATGTTATTAATGATGCCCCTCAGTACCCCTCTATCTTCTATCCAACCGTGTTATTAATGACGCCCCTCAGTACCCCTCTATCTTCTATACAACCATGTTATTAATGATGGCCCTCGGTACCCCTCTATCTTCTATCCAACCATGTTATTAATGATGCCCCTCAGTACCCCTCTATCTTCTATCCAACCATGTTATTAATGATGCCCCTCAGTACCCCTCTATCTTCTATACAACCATGTTATTAATGATGCCCCTCAGTACCCCTCTATCTTCTATCCAACCATGTTATTAATGATGCCCCTCAGTACCCCTCTATCTTCTATCCAACCATGTTATTAATGACGCCCCTCAGTACCCCTCTATCTTCTATCCAACCATGTTATTAATGATGCCCCTCAGTACACCTCTATACAACCATGTTATTAATGATGCCCCTCAGTACCCCTCTATCTTCTATCCAACCATGGCTAGAGAACCATGGGTAGAGGCAGGGCACAGAGACTAATTCAGACAATAGAACTTTCCCATAAAGCCCAATAACAGTCAGTTGAATGTTTCTACTAGAAACTGTCACGGTTTCGGCCGAGGCTGCTCCTCCTTCTTGTTCGGGCAGGTTTCGGCGGTCGTCGTCCCCGGAGTACTAGCTACCACCGTTTGATGTTTTCGATGTCTGTTTGGTTTTGTCTGATTGTGTACACCTGTTTCCTGTTTGGTTAATTATGTCTCCTATAAGTTTCTCGTTTGGTTAGTCTTGTGTTGTGTGTTATTGTCTGCCTGTCAATAGGAGCTGCGTGTTTTCGCTCTGTTTGTTTGTTTGGTGTTTTTACGCACAGTTTGCGTAATCGCTCGCCTCTGTTTGTTTTCGAGGCTGTGTATTGTATTTTGTCACATTTGACTAGTAAAGTCTGTTGGACGAAGCCTCTGTGTCCTGCGCCTGACTCCTACACCACATCCACATCAGTTCGTTTGACAGAAACTGGGTTTCTACTATGAAACAACTAAAGTCCCTGGAGATACCGTGATACTACGGCTGGTCAGACAGACGGATCAAAAACAGACAAACTATTTTTGTCAATTTCTTTCAGAATGGACATCAAAGCCGAGTTGAATTTCCTCCTAAATGTTTGATTGACTGTATTGAATTAGGAAAACATCACAGAGACAGACTGGTCCTGGTGTATGGCCATATACAGGCATGGAGCAGGAATGTGTGAGACTGGCTCCGATTCACCCACCCTCCCTGCACTTTATCTGCCCTCAGGGACGTGCCTCTCCCTGGGAACCCCCCCCCCCCCCACACACAAATCTGATTCCCTGAAAAAGACATCACCTCAATGATCCTCTGGCTGTCTCCATGTTTGGTTATCACAATACTGACCACGTTAAATATAGAGCAGACACACATTGATTTAATAATGCAGTGATCTCCAAAAGTATTGGGACAGTGACACGTTATTTTGGCTCTGTACTCCAGCGCTTTGGATTTTAAATGAGGTTAAAGTATAGATAGCTTTAATTTGTGGGTATGTTCATCCATATCGGGTGAATCGTTTAGAAATTACAGCACTTTTTGTACATAGTTCCCCCCCCCCCATTTTAGAGGACCAAAAGTATTGGGTCAAATTCACTTATATTTGTATTAAAGTAGTCAAAAGTTTAGTATTTGGTCCCATATTCATAGCAAGCAATGATTACATCAAGCTTATGATTCTACAAACTTGTTGGATGCATTTGCTGTTTGTTTTGGTTGCGTTTCAGATTATTTTGTGTCCAATAGAAATTAACGGTAAATAATGATGAGTGAGAAAGTTAGACGCACAAATATCATAACCCCCCCCAAAAATGCTAACCTCTCACCATTACAATAACAGGGGAGGTTAGCATTTCTGGGGGGGGTTATGAACCTCCCCTGTTATTGTAATGGTGAGAGGTTAGCATGTCTTGGGGGTATGATATAAAATGCTAACCTCCCCTGTTATTGTAATGGTGAGAGGTTAGCATGTCTTGGGGGTATGATATAAAATGCTAACCTCCCCTGTTATTGTAATGGTGAGAGGTTAGCATGTCTTGGGGGTATGATATAAAATGCTAACCTCCCCTGTTATTGTAATGGTGAGAGGTTAGCATGTTTTAGGGGTATGATATAAAATGCTAACCTCCCCTGTTATTGTAATGGTGAGAGGTTAGCATGTCTTGGGGGTATGATATAAAATGCTAACCTCCCCTGTTATTGTAATGGTGAGAGGTTAGCATGTCTTGGGGGTATGATATAAAATGCTAACCTCCCCTGTTATTGTAATGGTGAGAGGTTAGCATGTTTTAGGGGTATGATATAAAATGCTAACCTCCCCTGTTATTGTAATGGTGAGAGGTTAGCATGTCTTGGGGGTATGATATAAAATGCTAACCTCCCCTGTTATTGTAATGGTAAGAGGTTAGCATGTTTTAGGGGTATGATATAAAATGCTAACCTCCCCTGTTATTGTAATGGTGAGAGGTTAGAATGTTTTGGGGGTATGATATAAAATGCTAACCTCCCCTGTTATTGTAATGGTGAGAGGTTAGCATGTTTTAGGGGTATGATATAAAATGCTAACCTCCCCTGTTATTGTAATGGTGAGAGGTTAGCATGTCTTGGGGGTATGATATAAAATGCTAACCTCCCCTGTTATTGTAATGGTGAGAGGTTAGCATGTTTTAGGGGTATGATATAAAATGCTAACCTCCCCTGTTATTGTAATGGTGAGAGGTTAGCATGTCTTGGGGGTATGATATAAAATGCTAACCTCCCCTGTTATTGTAATGGTGAGAGGTTAGCATGTCTTGGGGGTATGATATAAAATGCTAACCTCCCCTGTTATTGTAATGGTGAGAGGTTAGCATGTCTTGGGGGTATGATATAAAATGCTAACCTCCCCTGTTATTGTAATGGTGAGAGGTTAGCATGTCTTGGGGGTATGATATAAAATGCTAACCTCCCCTGTTATTGTAATGGTGAGAGGTTAGCATGTTTTAGGGGTATGATATAAAATGCTAACCTCCCCTGTTATTGTAATGGTGAGAGGTTAGCATGTCTTGGGGGTATGATATAAAATGCTAACCTCCCCTGTTATTGTAATGGTGAGAGGTTAGCATGTCTTGGGGGTATGATATAAAATGCTAACCTCCCCTGTTATTGTAATGGTGAGAGGTTAGCATGTCTTGGGGGTATGATATAAAATGCTAACCTCCCCTGTTATTGTAATGGTGAGAGGTTAGCATGTTTTAGGGGTATGATATAAAATGCTAACCTCCCCTGTTATTGTAATGGTGAGAGGTTAGCATGTCTTGGGGGTATGATATAAAATGCTAACCTCCCCTGTTATTGTAATGGTGAGAGGTTAGCATGTCTTGGGGGTATGATATAAAATGCTAACCTCCCCTGTTATTGTAATGGTGAGAGGTTAGCATGTCTTGGGGGTATGATATAAAATGCTAACCTCCCCTGTTATTGTAATGGTGAGAGGTTAGCATGTCTTGGGGGTATGATATAAAATGCTAACCTCCCCTGTTATTGTAATGGTGAGAGGTTAGCATGTCTTGGGGGTATGATATAAAATGCTAACCTCCCCTGTTATTGTAATGGTGAGAGGTTAGCATGTTTTAGGGGTATGATATAAAATGCTAACCTCCCCTGTTATTGTAATGGTGAGAGGTTAGCATGTTTTAGGGGTATGATATAAAATGCTAACCTCCCCTGTTATTGTAATGGTGAGAGGTTAGCATGTCTTGGGGGTATGATATAAAATGCTAACCTCCCCTGTTATTGTAATGGTGAGAGGTTAGCATGTCTTGGGGGTATGATATAAAATGCTAACCTCCCCTGTTATTGTAATGGTGAGAGGTTAGCATGTTTTAGGGGTATGATATAAAATGCTAACCTCCCCTGTTATTGTAATGGTGAGAGGTTAGCATGTCTTGGGGGTATGATATAAAATGCTAACCTCCCCTGTTATTGTAATGGTGAGAGGTTAGCATGTCTTGGGGGTATGATATAAAATGCTAACCTCTCCTGTTATTGTAATGGTGAGAGGTTAGCATGTTTTAGGGGTATGATATAAAATGCTAACCTCCCCTGTTATTGTAATGGTGAGAGGTTAGCATGTCTTGGGGGTATGATATAAAATGCTAACCTCCCCTGTTATTGTAATGGTGAGAGGTTAGCATGTCTTGGGGGTATGATATAAAATGCTAACCTCCCCTGTTATTGTAATGGTGAGAGGTTAGCATGTTTTAGGGGTATGATATAAAATGCTAACCTCCCCTGTTATTGTAATGGTGAGAGGTTAGCATGTTTTAGGGGTATGATATAAAATGCTAACCTCCCCTGTTATTGTAATGGTGAGAGGTTAGCATGTCTTGGGGGTATGATATAAAATGCTAACCTCCCCTGTTATTGTAATGGTGAGAGGTTAGCATGTTTTAGGGGTATGATATAAAATGCTAACCTCCCCTGTTATTGTAATGGTGAGAGGTTAGCATGTCTTGGGGGTATGATATAAAATGCTAACCTCCCCTGTTATTGTAATGGTGAGAGGTTAGCATGTCTTGGGGGTATGATATAAAATGCTAACCTCCCCTGTTATTGTAATGGTGAGAGGTTAGTATGTTTTAGGGGTATGATATAAAATGCTAACCTCCCCTGTTATTGTAATGGTGAGAGGTTAGCATGTTTTAGGGGTATGATATAAAATGCTAACCTCTCCTGTTATTGTAATGGTGAGAGGTTAGCATGTCTTGGGGGTATGATATAAAATGCTAACCTCTCCTGTTATTGTAATGGTGAGAGGTTAGCATGTTTTAGGGGTATGATATAAAATGCTAACCTCCCCTGTTATTGTAATGGTGAGAGGTTAGCATGTCTTGGGGGTATGATATAAAATGCTAACCTCTCCTGTTATTGTAATGGTGAGAAGTTAATTCATTCATTCAGGATCATCCGTAACCATGGCAGCATCCACATGAATGTAGAAGAGTTCAGAAACATATTCTATTCTTGTTTACAATAAAAGTGACTCCAAAATGATATAATACATTATTTACCGTTCATTTCTATTGGACACAAAATAATCTGAAACACAACCAAAACAAACAGCAAATGCATCCAACAAGTTTGTAGAGTCACAAGCTTGATTTAAACATTGCATTCTAGGAATATGGGACCAAATACTAAACTTATGACTACTTTAACACACTTAGGTGAATTTGTCAAAATACTTTTGGTCTGTAATTTCTAAACGGTTCACCCGATGTGGATGAAAATACCTTCAAATTAAAGCTGACAGTCCGCACTTTAACCTCACAGTCATTGTATCATTTCAAATCCAAAGTGCTGGAGTACAGAGCCAAAACAACAAAAAATATGACACTGTCTCAATACTTTTGGAGCTCAGTGTATTTCCTCTAGATGGGTGCGTGACAGTCCAAGAGGAAGTTGGACTGATTTCCACTAGTATCTCTGGGGAACGGAGCTCCAATCTGCAAAGAAACAAGGGTCAGCACATTCCCACCCCTCCCCTCCCCCCCACCCCTCCCCTTCCTCCCTCACACAGCCAATTACCAAGTTAGCCACTATGCCAGAAAACGTGGTCAACCCCTGATAACATTCCCCCGCTGATAAAGCCCCCGGTTTCTCTAGTTCCCCAGCCCAGTGTGTTTTAGTAGAACCACAGTATGTGGTCCTGTGTTCCCCAGCCCAGTATGTGGTCCTGTGTTCCCCAGCCCAGTATGTTTTAGTAGAACCACAGTATGTGGTCCTGTGTTCCCCAGCCCAGTATGTGGTCCTGTGTTCCCCAGCCCAGTATGTTTTAGTAGAACCACAGTATGTGGTCCTGTGTTCCCCAGCCCAGTATGTTTGAGTAGAACCACAGTATGTGGTCCTGTGTTCCCCAGCCCAGTATGTTTTAGTAGAACCACAGTATGTGGTCCTGTGTTCCCCAGCCCAGTATGTGGTCCTGTGTTCCCCAGCCCAGTATGTTTTAGTAGAACCACAGTATGTGGTCCTGTGTTCCCCAGCCCAGTATGTTTTAGTAGAACCACAGTATGTGGTCCTGTGTTCCCCAGCCCAGTATGTTTTAGTAGAACCACAGTATGTGGTCCTGTGTTCCCCAGCCCAGTATGTGGTCCTGTGTTCCCCAGCCCAGTATGTGGTCCTGTGTTCCCCAGCCCAGTATGTGGTCCTGTGTTCCCCAGCCCAGTATGTGGTCCTGTGTTCCCCAGCCCAGTATGTGGTCCTGTGTTCCCCAGCCCAGTATGTGGTCCTGTGTTCCCCAGCCCAGTATGTGGTCCTGTGTTCCCCAGCCCAGTATGTTTTAGTAGAACCACAGTATGTGGTCCTGTGTGGCTCAGTTGGTAGAGCATGTTGCTTGCAATGCCAGGGCTGAGGGTTTGATTCCCGCTGGGGCCACCCATACCAAAATGCATGTATGCTTTTAAGTCACTGTGGATAAAAGTGTCTGTTAAATGGCATATATTATATACACTGAGTGGACAAAACATTAAGGACACCTGCTCTTTCCATGACAGACTGACCAGGTGAAGGCTATGACCCCTTATTGATGTCACCTGTTAAATCCACTTCAATCAGTGTAGATGAAGGGGAGGAAACAGGTTAAAGAAGGACTTTTAAGCCTTGCGACAATTGAGACATGGATTGTGTATGTGTTCCATTCAGAGGGTGAATGGGCAAGACTAAATATTTAAGTGCCTTTGAACGGGGTATGGTAGTAGATGCCAGGCGAACCGGTTTGTGTCAAGAACTGCAATGCTGCTGGGTTTTTCACACCCAACAGTTTCCCGTGTGTATCAAGAATGGTCCACCACCCAAAGGACATCCAGCCAACTTGACACAACTGTGGGAAGCATTGGAGTCAACATGAGCCAGCATCCCTGTGGAACGCTTTCGACACCTTGTAGAGTCCATGGCCTGACGAATTGAGTCTGTTCTGAGGGCATAAGGGGGGGGGGTATGGGGTGCAACTGAATATTAGGAAGGTGTTCTTTAGGTTTTACCCACTTAGTGTATCATTATGACCACACTTTGACCACTGCTCCTCTTCCATTAAAGATTTAAAGACCAGGGGAGGACGATATGGCATCTCTCCCTCCATCCTCCCCGTCCCATCCGGCCCAACCCCCAGGAAGCGAATGATCTGACCTTACTGAACAGTCTCTTTCTTTAATAAAACCTTTTCATGACACAAACGCTGTGTTTTCTGGGAATCGTTCATCAGTCATGCTCTAACACTGGAGGGGCATTCCTATAGTCTTAAATGTGACGTGATAGTGTGTTTTAAAAACAGACAGAGACGGCATTCTGTCTCTACGGTGCTGTTATGTAACAGAATCCCAACAGTCCTGCAAGGTTAGAACTGCAGGGTCTAGATGTTTGAGGTTAGAGAGACCTGCAGTGGTCCAGTCAGGCAGACAGTAACACCCTCTGTGTTGGGTTAGGAGATGGATTTGAAAACCAACAGGGCTGCAGGGTTCTGCCTCCACAGTTACGTAACAGAGTTCCCAACAGACCTGCAGGGTTAGGGTTATGCCATTTAGTAAATTATTTAAAGCCAGAGACATGGAACATGGCTGTAGGATTATTAGAGTTAGACAGACACTCTCTGTGTTAACTGGACCAACAACACTGATGATTAGAGAGAGAGGTAGCAGGAGAGAGTGGTAGCAGGAGAGAGAGAGAGGTAGCGGGAGAGAGGTAGCGGGAGAGAAAGGTAGCAGGAGAGAGAGGTAGCGGGAGAGAGAGGTAGCGGGAGAGAGAGAGAGGTAGCGGGAGAGAGGTAGCGGGAGAGAGAGGTAGCGGGAGAGAGAGGTAGCGGGAGAGAGAGGTAGCAGGAGAGAGAGGTAGCGGGAGAGAGAGAGAGGTAGCGGGAGAGAGGTAGCGGGAGAGAGAGGTAGCGGGAGAGAGAGGTAGCGGGAGAGAGAGGTAGCAGGAGAGAGAGAGGTAGCAGGAAAGAGAGGTAGCAGGGGAGAGAGGTAGCGGGAGAGAGAGGTAGCAGGAGAGAGAGAGGTAGCAGGAGAGAGAGGTAGCAGGAGAGAGAGGTAGCAGGAGAGAGAGGTAGCAGGAGAGAGAGGTAGCAGGAGAGAGAGGTAGCGGGAGAGAGAGAGAGGTAGCGGGAGAGAGGTAGCGGGAGAGAGAGGTAGCGGGAGAGAGAGGTAGCGGGAGAGAGAGGTAGCAGGGGAGAGAGGTAGCGGGAGAGAGAGGTAGCGGGAGAGAGAGGTAGCGGGAGAGAGAGGTAGCGGGAGAGAGAGGTAGCGGGAGAGAGAGGTAGCGGGAGAGAGAGGTAGCGGGAGAGAGAGGTAAGCAGGAGAGAGAGGTAGCAGGAGAGAGAGGTAGCAGGAGAGAGAGGTAGCTGACTGATGGGAGCACCATGGATCCTGACTGATGGGAGCACCATGGAGGCAGCATGGGAGCACCATGGAGGCAGCATGGGAGCACCATGGAGGCAGCATGGGAGCACCATGGAGGCAGCATGGGAGCACCATGGATCATCAAGCACCAGTCTCTAATGTCAGTCCAACCTGTTACGTTCCCGCAGCAAGAACACCAAAAATCGTCGCTCAAACAGAAGGGGACAAACAAACAAAGAGTGACTGACAACAACCAAAACGAAACAGTTGGGATTTTAGGAGGGGTTCTGAAAGTCACTCATGGGGGTGTCCACTGGAGGTTGACTAGCAACAACAACTGGGCCCTAAAAGACACCCACCATGAGACCCACTGAATCTGCCCAAGAAGAGGCCAACAAAATGAAAACCAAACTTAGAAACAGGAAGCAAACCAAAAAGTAGAGCAAAACAGAAACAGGGAAGATCAGATAAAGGAATTTTTTTCTCTCAAGACAACTGGAGCACTGGGCCAGCCACTCTTAAATATCACCTGGGCCAGCCACTCTTAAATATCACAGGTAAAACACCTTCTGACTAACGAGATGACAAGCCAGCACAGGTGTAACACATACTAAATAACGAGGTGACACCAATCGGTGCGCCCACCGTACTAACGTCCAACCTGAAAAATCTAAAAGCCTGTAAGAATCTTCTGACTACCAGCACTCCACAGCATGGAGGCTTCAATGAGAGGAGAGACACAATGTGGTGTGGTGCTAACCTGCAGACGGTGATCTCAGCGAGGAGTGGTGTGGTACTAACCTGCAGACGGTGATCTCAGCGAGGAGGTGCTAACCTGCAGACGGTGATCTCAGCGAGGAGTGGTGTGGTACTAACCTGCAGACGGTGATCTCAGCGAGGAGGTGCTAACCTGCAGACGGTGATCTCAGCGAGGAGTGGTGTGGTACTAACCTGCAGACGGTGATCTCAGCGAGGAGTGAGGAGGTACTAACCTGCAGACGGTGATCTCAGCGAGGAGTGAGGAGGTACTAACCTGCAGACGGTGATCTCAGCGAGGAGTGAGGAGGTACTAACCTGCAGACGGTGATCTCAGCGAGGAGTGAGGAGGTACTAACCTGCAGACGGTGATCTCAGCGAGGAGTGAGGAGGTGCTAACCTGCAGACGGTGATCTCAGCGAGGAGGTGCTAACCTGCAGACGGTGATCTCAGCGAGGAGGTGCTAACCTGCAGACGGTGATCTCAGCGAGGAGTGAGGAGGTGCTAACCTGCAGACGGTGATCTCAGCGAGGAGTGGTGTGGTACTAACCTGCAGACGGTGATCTCAGCGAGGAGGTGCTAACCTGCAGACGGTGATCTCAGCGAGGAGTGGTGTGGTACTAACCTGCAGACGGTGATCTCAGCGAGGAGTGAGGAGGTACTAACCTGCAGACGGTGATCTCAGCGAGGAGGTGCTAACCTGCAGACGGTGATCTCAGCGAGGAGTGAGGAGGTGCTAACCTGCAGACGGTGATCTCAGCGAGGAGTGGTGTGGTACTAACCTGCAGACGGTGATCTCAGCGAGGAGGTGCTAACCTGCAGACGGTGATCTCAGCGAGGAGTGGTGTGGTACTAACCTGCAGACAGTGATCTCAGCGAGGAGTTGCTAACCTGCAGACGGTGATCTCTCGCGAGGAGTGAGGAGGTGCTAACCTGCAGACGGTGATCTCAGCGAGGAGTGGTGTGGTACTAACCTGCAGACGGTGATCTCAGCGAGGAGTGAGGAGGTACTAACCTGCAGATGGTGATCTCAGCGAGGAGGTGCTAACCTGCAGACAGTGATCTCAGCGAGGAGTGAGGAGGTACTAACCTGCAGACGGTGATCTCAGCGAGGAGTGAGGAGGTACTAACCTGCAGACGGTGATCTCAGCGAGGAGTGAGGAGGTACTAACCTGCAGACGGTGATCTCAGCGAGGAGTGAGGAGGTACTAACCTGCAGACGGTGATCTCAGCGAGGAGTGAGGAGGTGCTAACCTGCAGACGGTGATCTCAGCGAGGAGTGGTGTGGTACTAACCTGCAGACGGTGATCTCAGCAAGGAGTGAGGAGGTACTAACCTGCAGACGGTGATCTCAGCGAGGAGGTGCTAACCTGCAGACGGTGATCTCAGCGAGGAGGTACTAACCTGCAGACGGTGATCTCAGTGAGGAGGTGCTAACCTGCAGACGGTGATCTCAGCGAGGAGTGAGGAGGTACTAACCTGCAGACGGTGATCTCAGCGAGGAGTGAGGAGGTACTAACCTGCAGACGGTGATCTCAGCGAGGAGTGAGGAGGTGCTAACCAGCAGACGGTGATCTCAGCGAGGAGTGAGGGGGTGCTAACCTGCAGACGGTGATCTCAGCGAGGAGTGAGGAGGTGCTAACCTGCAGACGGTGATCTCAGCGAGGAGTGAGGAGGTACTAACCTGCAGACGGTGATCTCAGCGAGGAGTGAGGAGGTACTAACCTGCAGACGGTGATCTCAGCGAGGAGGTGCTAACCTGCAGACGGTGATCTCAGCGAGGAGTGAGGAGGTGCTAACCTGCAGATGGTGATCTCAGCGAGGAGTGGTGTGGTACTAACCTGCAGACGGTGATCTCAGCGAGGAGGTGCTAACCTGCAGACGGTGATCTCAGCGAGGAGTGAGGAGGTACTAACCTGCAGACGGTGATCTCAGCGAGGAGGTGCTAACCTGCAGACGGTGATCTCAGCGAGGAGTGAGGAGGTGCTAACCTGCAGACGGTGATCTCAGCGAGGAGTGGTGTGGTACTAACCTGCAGACGGTGATCTCAGCGAGGAGTGAGGAGGTACTAACCTGCAGACGGTGATCTCAGCGAGGAGGTGCTAACCTGCAGACGGTGATCTCAGCGAGGAGTGAGGAGGTACTAACCTGCAGACGGTGATCTCAGCGAGGAGTGAGGAGGTGCTAACTTGCAGACGGTGATCTCAGCGAGGAGTGGTGTGGTACTAACCTGCAGACGGTGATCTCAGCGAGGAGTGAGGAGGTACTAACCTGCAGACGGTGATCTCAGCGAGGAGGTGCTAACCTGCAGACAGTGATCTCAGCGAGGAGTGAGGAGGTGCTAACCTGCAGACGGTGATCTCAGCGAGGAGTGAGGAGGTGCTAACCTGCAGACGGTGATCTTAGCGAGGAGTGAGGAGGTGCTAACCTGCAGACGGTGATCTCAGCGAGGAGGTGCTAACCTGCAGACGGTGATCTCAGCGAGGAGTGAGGAGGTGCTAACCTGCAGACGGTGATCTCAGCGAGGAGGTGCTAACCTGCAGACGTTGATCTCAGCGAGGAGGTGCTAACCTGCAGACGGTGATCTCAGCGAGGAGTGAGGAGGTGCTAACCTGCAGACGGTGATCTCAGCGAGGAGCGAGGAGGTGCTAACCTGCAGACGGTGATCTCAGCGAGGAGGTGCTAACCTGCAGACGGTGATCTCAGCGAGGAGGTGCTAACCTGCAGACGGTGATCTCAGCGAGGAGGTGCTAACCTGCAGACGGTGATCTCAGCGAGGAGTGAGGAGGTGCTAACCTGCAGACGGTGATCTCAGCGAGGAGTGAGGAGGTGCTAACCTGCAGACGGTGATCTCAGCGAGGAGTGAGGAGGTGCTAACCTGCAGACGGTGATCTCAGCGAGGAGTGAGGAGGTACTAACCTGCAGACGGTGATCTCAGCGAGGAGTGAGGAGGTGCTAACCTGCAGACGGTGATCTCAGCGAGGAGTGAGGAGGTACTAACCTGCAGACGGTGATCTCAGCGAGGAGTGAGGAGGTACTAACCTGCAGACGGTGATCTCAGCGAGGAGTGAGGAGGTACTAACCTGCAGACGGTGATCTCAGCGAGGAGTGAGGAGGTACTAACCTGCAGACGGTGATCTCAGCGAGGAGTGAGGAGGTACTAACCTGCAGACGGTGATCTCAGCGAGGAGGTACTAACCTGCAGACGATGATCTCAGCGAGGAGTGAGGAGGTGCTAACCTGCAGACGGTGATCTCAGCGAGGAGTGAGGAGGTACTAACCTGCAGACGGTGATCTCAGCGAGGAGTGAGGAGGTGCTAACCTGCAGACGGTGATCTCAGCGAGGAGTGAGGAGGTACTAACCTGCAGACGGTGATCTCAGCGAGGAGTGAGGAGGTGGGGGCTTTGCCAGGTCTGAAGTTGGACACGTTGAAGTGAGAGAGGGTGTGGTCTATGAAGCCGTGCATGGTGCCCGTCTGACTGTACATGTACTGGTACACCAGCCTGGGAATGAAGTCCGACGTAAACGAGATCACAAACGCCTGACAGGGAGAGAGAGCACATTAAAGGGAGACTGGGAGATTTACATTTATTAAAGGGAGCCTGTGAGATTGACATGTATTAAAGGGAGACTGTGAGATTGACATTTATTAAAGGGACACTGTGAGATTGACATTTATTAAAGGGAGACTGTGAGATTGACATTTATCAAAGGGAGACTGTGAGAATGAAATGTATTAAGTGTCACATGATCTGTCACATGATCTCAGTATATATACATCTGTTCTGAAAGGCCCCAGAGTCTGCAACACCACTAAGCAAGGGGCACCACCAAGCAAGCGGCACCATGAAGACCAAGGAGCTCTCCAAACAGGTCAGGGACAAAGTTGTGGAGAAGTACAGATCAGGGTTGGGTTATAAACTCTTGGCAGGTTTGTTGTGGTGCCAAATTCTTTCCATTTTTTTATAATGGATTTAATGGTGCTCCGTGGGATGTTCAAAGTTTCGGATATTATTTTATAACCTGATCTGTACTTCTCCACAACTTTGTCCCTGACCTGTTTGGAGAGCTCCTTGGTCTTCCTGGTGCTGCTTGCTTGGTGGAGGTAATTGGTTGCACCAGATCTTATTTAGTGGCTTCATAGCAAAGGGGGTGAATACATATGCACGCACCACTTTTCCGTAATTTATTTTTTCGAATTTTTTGAAACAAGTAATTTTTTTCATTTCACTTCACCAATTTGGACTATTTTGTGTATGTCCATTACATGAAATCCAAATAAAAATCAATTTAAATGACAGGTTGTAATGCAACAAAATAGGAAAAATGATGAATCCTTTTGCAAGGCACTGTATGTGTGTGGAGGTGGTTCCCAGGGAGAAGCTGGTCCCTGAAGGCAGATCGTGCCCCTACGGTCTCTCTCTGACATGATAATATAAATCTGCTCTATATTAAAGTCAACTGCCAGGGCTTACAGCCCGTGACATCACACACACACTGTTGATTTAAGGTTTACAGCAGCAAAACGATCCACATGAAACATAAAACCACCATTATTATTCTGACTGAATATCACTCGTCTCCATTACTACACATTATCTCATCACATCAAACAGAGAGACATATTACAGAGGACATTATCTCGAGTAGAACTAAACATTTTGGGGGATTATCTGATTGATCCATTTACATCATTCAGTCTAGGATGATGTCTAGCTGGATCAGGAGTTAGGCTCCCGAGTGGAGCAGCGGTCTAAGGCACTGCATCTCAGTGCTAGAGGCGTCACTACAGACCGAGTGGAGCAGCGGTCTAAGGCACTGCATCTCAGGGCTTGAGGCGTCACTACAGACCGAGTGGCGCAGCGGTCTAAGGCACTGCATCTCAGTGCTTGAGGCGTCACTACAGACCGAGTGGAGCAGCGGTCTAAGGCACTGCATCTCAGTGCTTGAGGCGTCACTACAGACCGAGTGGAGCAGCGGTCTAAGGCACTGCATCTCAGCGCTAGAGGCGTCACTATAGACACCCTGGTTCGATTCCAGGCTGTATCACAACCGGCCGTGATTGGGAGTCCCATAGGGCGGCGCACAATTGGTGTTTGGCCGGTGTAGGCCGCCATTGTAAATAAGAATGTGTTCTTAACTGACTTGCCTAGTTAAATAAAGGTTAAATAAATAAAATAAATGAGCAACACCCTAAAAGGCTCTGAAAAGCTGCCGATTATCTCCGGCCCCGTGCCGTCGCTGGTCTTTAAGCCAGATATGAGGTGCTAAGAACCTTCTGCAGCCCACATCATCTTTTGCTTCCAAAAAGTGTTGAAATTCTCAATAAAAGTTATGCCAACAGATTGGCAGTAGTCAGGCTGCAGAAGTTTCACCAGGCTTCATATTTGGCTTAAAGACTCCTGCCACTCTGTTGGCAGAACCTTTGAGAATAGACACTTTTGGAAGCAAAAGATGCTCTACAGAGACGGACTCCGCCCCAAACCATCAAGGAGCCTGGACCCTCTCGTCACATTTCAAGGCCTAAATTATGATTGTGAAATGCAGGCTTCAGACAATCTAAAAGACCTGTAATGATCTAAACCCAACCCAGCGGGTGACTAAGCCGACACGGCCCAACCCTTCAGATCCTTCAAAGTCAACTAGAGAAATATGTATTAGATATTAGTGACCACCGCCCAGCTGTTTGTGTTAGAGACGTGATAATACAAAAATCTAAGCCTCGTTTCGTCACAAAGAGGAACTTAAAAAACTTCAGTGAACAGGCTTTTTTACATGATCTTTATTTTAGTGACCTTGATTGTATTTTAGCTATCCCTGAACCTGATTTAGCTTTCAGCCTTTTTGCAGATGTCTTCAATACCATTGTGGATAATCATGCTCCCTTCAAAAAGCTAAGGGTTAATGGTAGGTTGAATGTCTGGTACACTCCGGAATTATCAGAAGTCATTCATAAGAGATGATGCTTGGGTCAAGGCCAGGAACACAGGCTTAGGCATGGACTGGCAAGCTTTTTAAGCAACTGAGTAATCATTGTGTAAGACAAATCAGAAAGGTTAAATCTGATTATTATGTAACCGCTCCTTGGGATTGTAATGGGAACCGGGAAAAATTCTGGAAAACTGTCAAATCCCTGAAGGGTTGTTTCTCCTCTCTGCCACAACAAATTAATTCAGACACAGGCCTCATTACAAAAAAAAGACACCATCATTCATGCATTTAATCACCATTTTATTTCAGCGGGCTCTCTCTTTGAAATAACTTCTAAGCCTGTTCACAATGATATTGGGCTGGATGCTGATAGGGGAAACTTGCTGAATGATCAGAGAAATGATAGTCAAAGCTTTTATTTTAGGCCGTTTACAGAGAAATAAGTCCTGGATGCTTTGATAGCAGTAGACAAGAAATCCACAGGGGTCGACCAATAGGATTCCGGTCTGCTTAGGTGTGCAGCACCCATCATTGTTGGCTCAACAGCACCACCACCACCATGCTTGACCTTTGGTATGATGTTCTTACTGTGGAATGCAGAGTTTGGTTTTCGCCAGGCATTACTGGAACCATGTCGTCCAAAAAGTTATACTTTTGAATCATCTGTCCATAGAACGTTCTTCCAAGAGTCTTGGTAATCATCCAGGTGCTTTTTGGCAAACTTGAGTCAACTTTTTGGATGAGATGGGTCCCATTATGCCTGGCCAAAACCAAACACTGCATTCCACAGTAAGAACATCATACCAAAGGTCAAGCATGGTGGGTCAAGCATGGTGGTGGTGGTGGTGGTGGTGTGATGGTTTGGGGATGCTTTGCTGCCTCAGGACCTGGACAACTTGCCTTAATAGAAGGAACCATGAATTCTGCTCTGTATCAGAGAATTCTACAGGAGAATGTCAGACCATCCGTCTGTGAGCTGAAGCTGAAGCGCAGCTGGGTCATGCAGCAAGACAATTATCCAAAACACACAATCAAGTCTACATGAAAATTGCTAAAAAGCAACAAATTGGAAGTTTTGGAATGGCCTAGTCAAAGTCCAGACCTAATCCCAATTGAGATGTTGTGGCAGGACTTGAAACGAGCAGTTCATGCTTGAAAACCCACACGTCACTGAGTTAAAGCAGTTCTGCATGGAAGAGTGGGCCAAAATTCCTCCACAGCGACGTGAGAGACTGATCAACAACTACAGGAAGCATTTGGTTGGAGTCATTGCAGCTAAAGGTGGCACAACCAGTTATTGAGTGTAAGGGGGCAATTACTTTTTCACACAGGGGAATTGGGTGTTGCATAACTTTGTTTATGAAATAAATGAAATAAATATGTAATTGTTGTGTTATTTGTTCACTTATGTTCCCTTGATCTAATATTAGGTTTTGGTTGAAGATCTGATAACATTCAGTATCACAAATATGCAAATGTAGAAAGGGGGCAAATACTTTTTCACAGCACTGTATATAAATGCTATTGGTCAATCTGTTCAAACATGTAACTGTAATCTATATTTAGATGATCCTATTATGAACGCAATTGCCCCGACTGCTGACCTGGCTGTGAAAAGGCTACAGTCCCATTTTGCAGTTGTGTAGGAAGCCCTTACTGATTTAAAACTGGTACCTAAAAGGATCTGACCCTTTTTTTCAATTTTCGCCTAAAATTGCATACCCAAATCTAACTGCCTGTAGCTCAGGACCTGAAGCAAGGATATGTATATTCTTGACATCATTTGAAAGGAAACACTTTGAAGTTTGTGGAAATGTCAGAGAATATAACATTTTAGATCTGGTAAAAGTTAAACAAAAAACATGCGTTTTCAATTATTTCTTTTTTGAATCGTCTTTCAAATGCAAGAGAAAGGCCAGACAGTGATGTAGGATTCTAGGTGTAATTTAGATGTTGTCCACAAGATGGCAGCAGTGTGTGTGCAAAGTTTCAGACTGATCCAGTGAAGAATTACATCACTACACAGTATTTGGTATTGAGTATGCCAGGAGTTTTCCCAAATGTGGCGAATTGGTAAATTTATACATTTTCATGTACATAACTATAGAGAACATACAAAAATGCTATGGTAATAAAAAAATGTACATTTACACACTCCCAGGAATGTCATACATGATGGATCATTAGCTTCCCTACAGAAAATACACTAACCTTCACACATCTAGATGGCGGGGTGGGGGCGGAGCCAGAGACAGTAGTGGGGTCAAACTGTAGAACCCAGTTCCTACATTTGAATATGAAATGTTTTTTTTTCTTCAAACAAAACTATGCTACATTGTATCTCTGGGACCCTTAGGATGACAAATCAGAGCAAGATTACTGAATGTAAGTACATTATTTACCTTCAGAGGTGAATGTTCCAAACCAGTTGCCGTGACAACAGTGTTTAGTTGTTGTGCACTATCCTCAAACAATAGCATGGTATTTTTTTTGCTGTAATAGCGACTGTAAATTGGACAATGCAGTTAGAGTGACAAGAATTTAAGCATTCTGCCCATGTAAGACATGTCTATGTCCCGGAAAGTTTGCTGTTGTTTAACAACGCCATTCATATCGCATATTGAGCAGCAACTGTCCCGGTATAGGGACACCGATCCCGTAGAGGTTAATACAGGCTAAACTAAATACATGTTTTCAAGTTCTCTCAGATGGATTACATCTTTACTCATCGGATGGTTCTATAATCGAACGAGTCCCAGCATACAAATACCTTGCAATCTGGGTTGACAATGATTTATCATCTTTTTAAAAACATACAACTGAGCTTGTTAAGAAACAAACATTTTATTTTTTATTTTTACAGAAACAGATCTTGTCTCTCTCTAGTCAGCAGGAAGCAGATTGTGCAGTCAACCTTTCTACCTGTTGTTGTTATGGTGATACTATTTATCAACCTTTCTACCTGTTGTTGTTATGGTGATACTATTTATCAACCTTTCTACCTGTTGTTATGGTGATACTATTTATCAACCTTTCTACCTGTTGTTGATTATGGTGATACTATTTATCAACCTTTCTACCTGTTGGTGATTATGGTGATACTATTTATCAACCTTTCTACCTGTTGGTGATTATGGTGATACTATTTATCAACCTTTACCTGTTGTTATGGTGATACTATTTATCAACCTTTCTACCTGTTGTTGTTATGGTGATACAATTTATCAACCTTTCTACCTGTTGGTGATTATGGTGATACTATTTATCAACCTTTCTACCTGTTGGTGATTATGGTGATACTATTTATCAACCTTTCTACCTGTTGTTATGGTGATACTATTTATCAACATTTCTACCTGTTGTTATGGTGATACTATTTATCAACCTTTCTACCTGTTGTTATGGTGATACTATTTATCAGCCTTTCTACCTGTTGTTGATTATGGTGATACTATTTATCAACCTTTCTACCTGTTGGTGATTATGGTGATACTATTTATCAACCTTTCTACCTGTTGTTATGGTGATACTATTTATCAACCTTTCTACCTGTTGTTGATTATGGTGATACTATTTATCAACCTTTCTACCTGTTGTTATGGTGATACTATTTATCAGCCTTTCTACCTGTTGTTGATTATGGTGATACTATTTATCAACCTTTCTACCTGTTGGTGATTATGGTGATACTATTTATCAACCTTTCTACCTGTTGTTATGGTGATACTATTTATCAACCTTTCTACCTGTTGGTGATTATGGTGATACTATTTATCAACCTTTCTACCTGTTGTTGATTATGGTGATACTATTTATCAACCTTTCTACCTGTTGGTGATTATGGTGATACTATTTATCAACCTTTCTACCTGTTGTTATGGTCATACTATTTATCAGCCTTTCTACCTGTTGGTGATTATGGTGATACTATTTATCAACCTTTCTACCTGTTGTTGATTATGGTGATACTATTTATCAACCTTTCTACCTGTTGGTGATTATGGTGATACTATTTATCAACCTTTCTACCTGTTGTTATGGTGATACTATTTATCAACCTTTCTACCTGTTGTTGATTATGGTGATACTATTTATCAACCTTTCTACCTGTTGTTGATTATGGTGATACTATTTATCAGCCTTTCTACCTGTTGGTGATTATGGTGATACTATTTATCAACCTTTCTACCTGTTGGTGATTATGGTGATACTATTTATCAGCCTTTCTACCTGTTGGTGATTATGGTGATACTATTTATCAACCTTTCTACCTGTTGGTGATTATGGTGATACTATTTATCAACCTTTCTACCTGTTGGTGATTATGGTGATACTATTTATCAACCTTTCTACCTGTTGGTGATTATGGTGATACTATTTATCAACCTTTCTACCTGTTGTTATGGTGATACTATTTATCAACCTTTATACCTGTTGTTGTTATGGTGATACTATTTATCAACCTTTCTACCTGTTGTTGTTATGGTGATACTATTTATCAACCTTTCTACCTGTTGGTGATTATGGTGATACTATTTATCAACCTTTCTACCTGTTGGTGATTATGGTGATACTATTTATCAACCTTTCTACCTGTTGTTATGGTGATACTATTTATCAACCTTTCTACCTGTTGTTGATTATGGTGATACTATTTATCAACCTTTCTACCTGTTGGTGATTATGGTGATACTATTTATCAACCTTTCTACCTGTTGGTGATTATGGTGATACTATTTATCAACCTTTCTACCTGTTGTTGATTATGGTGATACTATTTATCAACCTTTCTACCTGTTGTTATGGTGATACTATTTATCAACCTTTCTACCTGTTGGTGATTATGGTGATACTATTTATCAACCTTTCTACCTGTTGGTGATTATGGTGATACTATTTATCAGCCTTTCTACCTGTTGTTATGGTGATACTATTTATCAGCCTTTCTACCTGTTGTTGATTATGGTGATACTATTTATCAACCTTTCTACCTGTTGGTGATTATGGTGATACTATTTATCAACCTTTACCTGTTGTTATGGTGATACTATTTATCAACCTTTCTACCTGTTGGTGATTATGGTGATACTATTTATCAACCTTTCTACCTGTTGGTGATTATGGTGATACTATTTATCAACCTTTCTACCTGTTGTTATGGTGATACTATTTATCAACCTTTCTACCTGTTGGTGATTATGGTGATACTATTTATCAACCTTTCTACCTGTTGGTGATTATGGTGATACTATTTATCAGCCTTTCTACCTGTTGTTGTTATGGTGATACTATTTATCAACCTTTCTACCTGTTGGTGATTATGGTGATACTATTTATCAGCCTTTCTACCTGTTGGTGATTATGGTGATACTATTTATCAGCCTTTCTACCTGTTGGTGTTATGGTGATACTATTTATCAGCCTTTCTACCTGTTGTTGTTATGGTGATACTATTTATCAACCTTTCTACCTGTTGTTGTTATGGTGATACTATTTATCAACCTTTCTACCTGTTGGTGATTATGGTGATACTATTTATCAACCTTTCTACCTGTTGGTGATTATGGTGATACTATTTACCAGCCTTTCTACCTGTTGTTATGGTGATACTATTTATCAGCCTTTCTACCTGTTGGTGATTATGGTGATACTATTTATCAACCTTTCTACCTGTTGTTATGGTGATACAATTTATCAACCTTTCTATCTACCTGTTGTTATGGTGATACAATTTATCAACCTTTCTACCTGTTGTTATGGTGATACTATTTATCAACCTTTCTACCTGTTGGTGATTATGGTGATACTATTTATCAACCTTTCTACCTGTTGGTGATTATGGTGATACTATTTATCAACCTTTCTACCTGTTGGTGATTATGGTGATACTATTTATCAACCTTTCTACCTGTTGGTGATTATGGTGATACTATTTATCAACCTTTCTACCTGTTGGTGATTATGGTGATACTATTTATCAACCTTTCTACCTGTTGGTGATTATGGTGATACTATTTATCAACCTTTCTACCTGTTGGTGATTATGGTGATACTATTTATCAACCTTTCTACCTGTTGTTGATTATGGTGATACTATTTATCAACCTTTCTACCTGTTGTTGTTATGGTGATACTATTTATCAACCTTTCTACCTGTTGGTGATTATGGTGATACTATTTATCAACCTTTCTACCTGTTGTTATGGTGATACTATTCATCAACCTTTCTACCTGTTGTTGTTATGGTGATACTATTTATCAACCTTTCTACCTGTTGGTGATTATGGTGATACTATTTATCAACCTTTCTACCTGTTGGTGATTATGGTGATACTATTTATCAACCTTTCTACCTGTTGGTGATTATGGTGATACTATTTATCAACCTTTCTACCTGTTGTTATGGTGATACTATTCATCAACCTTTCTACCTGTTGTTGTTATGGTGATACTATTTATCAACCTTTCTACCTGTTGGTGATTATGGTGATACTATTTATCAACCTTTCTACCTGTTGGTGATTATGGTGATACTATTTATCAACCTTTCTACCTGTTGGTGATTATGGTGATACTATTTATCAACCTTTCTACCTGTTGGTGATTATGGTGATACTATTTATCAACCTTTCTACCTGTTGGTGATTATGGTGATACTATTTATCAACCTTTCTACCTGTTGGTGATTATGGTGATACTATTTATCAACCTTTCTACCTGTTGTTGATTATGGTGATACTATTTATCAACCTTTCTACCTGTTGTTGTTATGGTGATACTATTTATCAACCTTTCTACCTGTTGGTGATTATGGTGATACTATTTATCAACCTTTCTACCTGTTGGTGATTATGGTGATACTATTTATCAACCTTTCTACCTGTTGGTGATTATGGTGATACTATTTATCAACCTTTCTACCTGTTGGTGATTATGGTGATACTATTTATCTACCTTTCTACCTGTTGGTGATTATGGTGATACTATTTATCAACCTTTCTACCTGTTGGTGATTATGGTGATACTATTTATCAACCTTTCTACCTGTTGTTGATTATGGTGATACTATTTATCAACCTTTCTACCTGTTGTTGATTATGGTGATACTATTTATCAGCCTTTCTACCTGTTGGTGATTATGGTGATACTATTTATCAACCTTTCTACCTGTTGTTGTTATGGTGATACTATTTATCAACCTTTCTACCTGTTGTTATGGTGATACTATTTATCAACCTTTCTACCTGTTGTTGATTATGGTGATACTATTTATCAACCTTTCTACCTGTTGGTGATTATGGTGATACTATTTATCAGCCTTTCTACCTGTTGGTGATTATGGTGATACTATTTATCAACCTTTCTACCTGTTGTTATGGTGATACTATTTATCAGCCTTTCTACCTGTTATGGTGATACTATTTATCAACCTTTCTACCTGTTGGTGATTATGGTGATACTATTTATCAACCTTTCTACCTGTTGGTGATTATGGTGATACTATTTATCAACCTTTCTACCTGTTGTTATGGTGATACTATTTATCAGCCTTTCTACCTGTTGTTGTTATGGTGATACTATTTATCAACCTTTCTACCTGTTGGTGATTATGGTGATACTATTTATCAACCTTTCTACCTGTTGGTGATTATGGTGATACTATTTATCAGCCTTTCTACCTGTTGTTATGGTGATACTATTTATCAGCCTTTCTACCTGTTGGTGATTATGGTGATACTATTTATCAACCTTTCTATCTGTTGTTATGGTGATACTATTTATCAACCTTTCTACCTGTTGGTGATTATGGTGATACTATTTATCAACCTTTCTACCTGTTGTTATGGTGATACTATTTATCAACCTTTCTACCTGTTGTTGATTATGGTGATACTATTTATCAACCTTTCTACCTGTTGTTGGTATGGTGATACTATTTATCAACCTTTCTACCTGTTGTTGATTATGGTGATACTATTTATCAACCTTTCTACCTGTTGTTGTTATGGTGATACTATTTATCAACCTTTCTACCTGTTGTTATGGTGATACTATTTATCAACCTTTCTACCTGTTGGTGATTATGGTGATACTATTTTTCAACCTTTCTACCTGTTGTTATGGTGATACTATTTATCAACCTTTCTACCTGTTGGTGATTATGGTGATACTATTTATCAACCTTTCTACCTGTTGTTATGGTGATACTATTTATCAACCTTTCTACCTGTTGGTGATTATGGTGATACTATTTATCAACCTTTCTACCTGTTGGTGATTATGGTGATACTATTTATCAACCTTTCTACCTGTTGGTGATTATGGTGATACTATTTATCAAACTTTCTACCTGTTGTTGATTATGGTGATACTATTTATCAACCTTTCTACCTGTTGTTGTTATGGTGATACTATTTATCAACCTTTCTACCTGTTGGTGATTATGGTGATACTATTTATCAACCTTTCTACCTGTTGTTATGGTGATACAATTTATCAACCTTTCTACCTGTTGTTATGGTGATACTATTTATCAACCTTTCTACCTGTTGGTGATTATGGTGATACTATTTATCAACCTTTCTACCTGTTGGTGATTATGGTGATACTATTTATCAACCTTTCTACCTGTTGGTGATTATGGTGATACTATTTATCAACCTTTCTACCTGTTGGTGATTATGGTGATACTATTTATCAACCTTTCTACCTGTTGGTGATTATGGTGATACTATTTATCAACCTTTCTACCTGTTGGTGATTATGGTGATACTATTTATCAACCTTTCTACCTGTTGGTGATTATGGTGATACTATTTATCAACCTTTCTACCTGTTGTTGATTATGGTGATACTATTTATCAACCTTTCTACCTGTTGTTGTTATGGTGATACTATTTATCAACCTTTCTACCTGTTGTTATGGTGATACTATTCATCAACCTTTCTACCTGTTGTTGTTATGGTGATACTATTTATCAACCTTTCTACCTGTTGGTGATTATGGTGATACTATTTATCAACCTTTCTACCTGTTGGTGATTATGGTGATACTATTTATCAACCTTTCTACCTGTTGGTGATTATGGTGATACTATTTATCAACCTTTCTACCTGTTGTTATGGTGATACTATTCATCAACCTTTCTACCTGTTGTTGTTATGGTGATACTATTTATCAACCTTTCTACCTGTTGGTGATTATGGTGATACTATTTATCAACCTTTCTACCTGTTGGTGATTATGGTGATACTATTTATCAACCTTTCTACCTGTTGGTGATTATGGTGATACTATTTATCAACCTTTCTACCTGTTGGTGATTATGGTGATACTATTTATCAACCTTTCTACCTGTTGGTGATTATGGTGATACTATTTATCAACCTTTCTACCTGTTGGTGATTATGGTGATACTATTTATCAACCTTTCTACCTGTTGTTGATTATGGTGATACTATTTATCAACCTTTCTACCTGTTGTTGTTATGGTGATACTATTTATCAACCTTTCTACCTGTTGGTGATTATGGTGATACTATTTATCAACCTTTCTACCTGTTGGTGATTATGGTGATACTATTTATCAACCTTTCTACCTGTTGGTGATTATGGTGATACTATTTATCAACCTTTCTACCTGTTGGTGATTATGGTGATACTATTTATCTACCTTTCTACCTGTTGGTGATTATGGTGATACTATTTATCAACCTTTCTACCTGTTGGTGATTATGGTGATACTATTTATCAACCTTTCTACCTGTTGTTGATTATGGTGATACTATTTATCAACCTTTCTACCTGTTGTTGATTATGGTGATACTATTTATCAGCCTTTCTACCTGTTGGTGATTATGGTGATACTATTTATCAACCTTTCTACCTGTTGTTGTTATGGTGATACTATTTATCAACCTTTCTACCTGTTGTTATGGTGATACTATTTATCAACCTTTCTACCTGTTGTTGATTATGGTGATACTATTTATCAACCTTTCTACCTGTTGGTGATTATGGTGATACTATTTATCAGCCTTTCTACCTGTTGGTGATTATGGTGATACTATTTATCAACCTTTCTACCTGTTGTTATGGTGATACTATTTATCAGCCTTTCTACCTGTTATGGTGATACTATTTATCAACCTTTCTACCTGTTGGTGATTATGGTGATACTATTTATCAACCTTTCTACCTGTTGGTGATTATGGTGATACTATTTATCAACCTTTCTACCTGTTGTTATGGTGATACTATTTATCAGCCTTTCTACCTGTTGTTGTTATGGTGATACTATTTATCAACCTTTCTACCTGTTGGTGATTATGGTGATACTATTTATCAACCTTTCTACCTGTTGGTGATTATGGTGATACTATTTATCAGCCTTTCTACCTGTTGTTATGGTGATACTATTTATCAGCCTTTCTACCTGTTGGTGATTATGGTGATACTATTTATCAACCTTTCTATCTGTTGTTATGGTGATACTATTTATCAACCTTTCTACCTGTTGGTGATTATGGTGATACTATTTATCAACCTTTCTACCTGTTGTTATGGTGATACTATTTATCAACCTTTCTACCTGTTGTTGATTATGGTGATACTATTTATCAACCTTTCTACCTGTTGTTGGTATGGTGATACTATTTATCAACCTTTCTACCTGTTGTTGATTATGGTGATACTATTTATCAACCTTTCTACCTGTTGGTGATTATGGTGATACTATTTATCAACCTTTCTACCTGTTGTTGATTATGGTGATACTATTTATCAGCCTTTCTAAATGTTGTTGTTATGGTGATACTATTTATCAACCTTTCTACCTGTTGGTGATTATGGTGATACTATTTATCAGCCTTTCTACCTGTTGGTGATTATGGTGATACTATTTATCAACCTTTCTACCTGTTGGTGATTATGGTGATACTATTTATCAACCTTTCTAACTGTTGGTGATTATGGTGATACTATTTATCAACCTTTCTACCTGTTGTTGTTATGGTGATACTATTTATCAACCTTTCTACCTGTTGTTATGGTGATACTATTTATCAACCTTTCTACCTGTTGGTGATTATGGTGATACTATTTTTCAACCTTTCTACCTGTTGTTATGGTGATACTATTTATCAACCTTTCTACCTGTTGGTGATTATGGTGATACTATTTATCAACCTTTCTACCTGTTGTTATGGTGATACTATTTATCAACCTTTCTACCTGTTGGTGATTATGGTGATACTATTTATCAACCTTTCTACCTGTTGGTGATTATGGTGATACTATTTATCAACCTTTCTACCTGTTGGTGATTATGGTGATACTATTTATCAAACTTTCTACCTGTTGTTGATTATGGTGATACTATTTATCAACCTTTCTACCTGTTGTTGTTATGGTGATACTATTTATCAACCTTTCTACCTGTTGGTGATTATGGTGATACTATTTATCAACCTTTCTACCTGTTGTTATGGTGATACTATTCATCAACCTTTCTACCTGTTGTTGTTATGGTGATACTATTTATCAACCTTTCTACCTGTTGGTGATTATGGTGATACTATTTTTCAACCTTTCTACCTGTTGTTATGGTGATACTATTTATCAACCTTTCTACCTGTTGGTGATTATGGTGATACTATTTATCAACCTTTCTACCTGTTGTTATGGTGATACTATTTATCAACCTTTCTACCTGTTGGTGATTATGGTGATACTATTTATCAACCTTTCTACCTGTTGGTGATTATGGTGATACTATTTATCAACCTTTCTACCTGTTGTTGATTATGGTGATACTATTTATCAACCTTTCTACCTGTTGTTGATTATGGTGATACTATTTATCAACCTTTCTACCTGTTGTTGTTATGGTGATACTATTTATCAACCTTTCTACCTGTTGGTGATTATGGTGATACTATTTATCAACCTTTCTACCTGTTGTTATGGTGATACTATTCATCAACCTTTCTACCTGTTGTTGTTATGGTGATACTATTTATCAACCTTTCTACCTGTTGGTGATTATGGTGATACTATTTATCAACCTTTCTACCTGTTGGTGATTATGGTGATACTATTTATCAACCTTTCTACCTGTTGGTGATTATGGTGATACTATTTATCAACCTTTCTACCTGTTGGTGATTATGGTGATACTATTTATCAACCTTTCTACCTGTTGTTATGGTGATACTATTTATCAACCTTTCTACCTGTTGTTGATTATGGTGATACTATTTATCAGCCTTTCTACCTGTTGGTGATTATGGTGATACTATTTATCAACCTTTCTACCTGTTGGTGATTATGGTGATACTATTTATCAACCTTTCTACCTGTTGGTGATTATGGTGATACTATTTATCAACCTTTCTACCTGTTGGTGATTATGGTGATACTATTTATCAACCTTTCTACCTGTTGGTGATTATGGTGATAATATTTATCAGCCTTTCTACCTGTTGGTGATTATGGTGATACTATTTATCAACCTTTCTACCTGTTGGTGATTATGGTGATACTATTTATCAAAGTGCAGCTGCCACTACTCTTAAAGCCTTGGATGCCGTTTATCATAGCGCCCTTCGTTTTATCACAGGAGACAGTTGTATTAATCATCACTGTGTTCTTTACCAAAAGGTTGTCTGGACCTCTTTAAAGTCACGTAGATCACATCATTATGCTCTTTTTGTTTACAAAGCCCTGCTCCACAAACCTCTGACTTACCGAACATCACTTATGATTCAAAATGACAAGTTATCAAGCCTGTTCACAGGGTTGGTTAACTCTGGAGACTCCTTTAGTGTTCCCAGGGTTGGTTAACTCTGGAAACTCCTTTAGTGTTCCCAGGGTTGGTTAACTCTGGAGACTCCTTTAGTGTTCCCAGGGTTGGTTAACTCTGGAGACTCCTTTAGTGTTCCCAGGGTTGGTTAACTCTGGAGACTCCTTTAGTGTTCCCAGGGTTGGTTAACTCTGGAGACTCCTTTAGTGTTCCCAGGGTTGGTTAACTCTGGAGACTCCTTTAGTGTTCCCAGGGTTGGTTAACTCTGGAGACTCCTTTAGTGTTCCCAGGGTTGGTTAACTCTGGAGACTCCTTTAGTGTTCCCAGGGTTGGTTAACTCTGGAGACTCCTTTAGTGTTCCCAGGGTTGGTTAACTCTGGAGACTCCTTTAGTGTCTACGGGATTGGTTAACTCTGGAGACTCCTTTAGTGTTCCCAGGGTTGGTTAACTCTGGAGACTCCTTTAGTGTTCCCAGGGTTGGTTAACTCTGGAGACTTCTTTGATGTCTAGAGAGTTGGGTAAATCAGTCTTTAATGTCCTTGCACCTTACGTGAGGAATAATCTACAATGCACTTTAAAATTGGAGGAATTTGTGCCACTAGGACATTTCAGATGGCTGTTTATTGTAGTTTAATGTGTTTACTGTATACTGAACAAAAATTTAAACGCAGCATGCAAAGTGTTGGTCCTATGTTTTATGAGCTGAAATAAAAGATCCCTGAAAATGTCCATATGCACAAAAAGCTAATTTCTCTCAAATTTTGGCCACAAATTTGTTTACATCCCTGTTAGTGATCATTTCTCCATTGCCAAGATAATCCATTCACCTGACAGGTGTGGCATATCAAGAAGCTGATTAAACAGCATGATCATTACACAGGTGCACCTTGTGTTGGGGACAATAAAAGGCTACTAAAATGTGCAGTTTTGTCACACAACACAATGCCACAGATGTCTCAAGTTTTGAGGGAGTGTGCAATTGGCATGCTGACTGCAGGAATGTCCACCAGAACTGTTGCCAAATAATTGAATGTTAATTTCTGTACCATAAGTCACCTCCAACGTCGTTTTAAAGAATTTGGCAGTATGCCAGCCCAGGAACTCCACATCAGACTTCTTCACCTGCAGGATCATCCGAGACCAACAACTCCGACAGCTGATGAAACTGAGGGTTTGCACAACCAATCATTTCTGCACACTCTGTCAGAAACTGTCTCAGGTAAGTTCATCTGTGTGCTCGTCGTCCTCACCAGGGTCTTGACATGACTGCAGTTCAGCGTCGTAACCAACTTCAGTGGGCAAATGCTCACCTTTGATGGCCACTGGCACGCTGGATAAGTGTGCTCTTCACTGATTAATCCCGGTTTCAACTGTAAGGGCCGATGTGTCGTATGGGCGAGCGGTTTGCTGATGTCAGCGTTGTGAACAGAGTGCCCCATGATGGCGGTGAGGTTATGGTATGGGGCGGCAGGTAGCTTAGTGGTTAAGAGCATTGTGCCAGTAACCGAAAGGTCGCTGGTTCTAATCCCTGAGCCGACTAGGTGAAAAATCTGTCGATGTGCCCTTGAGCAAGGCACTTAACCCTAATTAACCCTAAAGTCGCTCTGGATAAGAGCTTCTGCTAAATGACAAAAAAATTAAAAATAATAATAAATGGTATGGGCATAAACTGAACATGAACGAGACCACGTTGGGAGACTTGACGAGACCACGTTGGGAGACTTGGCGAGACCACGTTGGGATACTTGGCGAGACCACGTTGGGAGACTTGGCGAGACCACGTTGGGAGACTTGACGAGACCACGTTGGGAGACTTGGCGAGACCACGTTGGGAGACTTGGCGAGACCACGTTGGGAGACTTGGCGAGACCACGTTGGGAGACTTGGCGAGACCACGTTGGGAGACTTGACGAGACCACGTTGGGAGACTTGACGAGACCACGTTGGGAGACTTGACGAGATCACGTTGGGAGACTTGGCGAGACCACGTTGGGATACTTGGCGAGACCACGTTGGGATACTTGGCGATACCACGTTGGGAGACTTGACGAGACCACGTTGGGATACTTGACGAGACCACGTTGGGATACTTGACGAGACCACGTTGGCGACCACTCTCAACCAACCGCCTCTATTCTCCGTTCTATTGGCGAACGTGCAATCACAGGAGAATAAACTGGATGAGCTCCGTTCTAGATTATCCTATCAACGTGATCTGAAGAACATCCTATGTTTCTCCAAGACGTGGCTGAACAAGGACACGGTCAATATAAATCTAGCTGGTTCTGCTATACGTCGGCAGCGTTGGGTAAACTCAAGGGGGTGGTGTGTGTCCCTTTGTTAACAACAGCTGGTTCCCTAATATTAAGGATGTCTCGAGGTTCTGCTAGCCTGAGTTAGAATACCTCATGATAAGCTGTAGACCCACTATTTACCAAGAGAGTTTTCATCTATATTTTTCATAGCTGTCTGTTTACCACCACAAACCGATGTTGGCACTAAGACCGCACTCAACGAGCTGTATAAAGCCATAAGCAAACGCGAAGAAAATGCTCATCCAGAGGTGCCGCTCCTAGTGGCCAGGGACTTTAATGCAGGACAACTAAAATCCGTCTTACCTCATTTCTGCCAGCATGTCACGTGCAACTAGAGCCGAAAAAACTGAATCACCTTTACTCCACACACAGAGACACATGCAAAGCTCTCCCTCACCCTCCATTTGGCACATCTGACCATAAGTCTATCCTCCTGATTCCTGCGTACTCAAACAGGAAGTACCAGTGACACGCTCTATAAGGAAGTGGTCCGATGATGCGGATGCTAAGTTACATGACTGTTTAGCTAGCATAGACTGGAATATGTTCCGGGATTCATCCGGCTTCATCAATAAGCGCATCGACGACGTTGTCACCACAGTGACCGTACGTACATATCCCAACCAGAAGCCATGGATTACAGGCAACATCCGCACTGAGCTAAAGGCTAGAGCTGCCGCTCTCAAGGAGCGGGACACTAATAAGAAATACCGCTACGATGCAAGCAACACCGAACCATGCATGACAGCGCCAGTAGTTCCTGACGACCGTGTGATCACGCTCGCCGTAGCAGAAGTGAGGAAAACCTTTAAACAGGTTAACATTCACAAGGCCGCAGGGCCAGATGTTCATGCTACACACACACATCCCAGCTGCTGCCACCAGACTCGTATTATACTGCTCAGTTTATACCCTGTCCCCATCCCCCCCCTTCCACAATACACATGGAAATATTAGACTACAAATAGTTCCTTCCTGTATTATACTGATGCTAAAATGTCTAGTCTATTCTACTGAGCCATTTACTTTGTCTTTCTATTCTTATCGTAAATTAGTTATTTTTGTTGTTGCATTGTCTAGAAGGAACCTGCAAGTAAGCATTTCATTGGACGATGTATACCATGCATATCCCGTACATATGACTAATAAAACTTGAAACTCTCTATGGGCTGGCCTTGCAAGCAAACATATCTACACACAATAATCCCAAAGACAATATCAGCATGTAACGTATCTAGGAAGCTGTAAAATCGCCTAAACAAACTGCCCTTTCAATTTAGGAGTCTACAATCTCACCATGTTCAACCTGCAGATCGATGTGCCTCGCAGAGTGGAGTCTGACATGTATGATAGATGTTTTCGCGATCTAAAAGTCGTATTCCTATTAACTTCCAGTGTAGTGACTGCGACTTTATCGCAATGCTGCGTCATACCAGCCGAATCTCTGCCTGCTTGAACGGCAATAACTCAGATACACATGAAAACATGAAATGACCACTGGAATTGATAGAACATCACTCTGAGATGCACAAAAATGTAATAACATTAGAAATGGGTGAATCTTTCCTTTAATGCATCAGCGTGCAAAAAGTACACAGTGTGTTCTCAGAATGAGTGTGTGCGCTCCAATGTTAACACTTACATTTATAATGACAGAGAACTTTCCCATTCCACTCAGGATGTTGAACCAGATTCCTACAGAGAGAGAGAGAAAACAGAGCTGTGAGAGAAGCGTGGTGGGGTGTGGACGTGTCTGTGGGTCTGTGTGTGGACATGTGTGCGTCCGTGCGTGCGTGCAAGCGTGTGTGTTACCGATGTCTTTGGCTTGGACGGCGTCGGGTCGTCGCAGCTCGGTGACAAACTTCTTGGCGTCGAGGCGGATCTCGATCACGTTGTTGAGGAGAGCGAAGAGAGGAGCCAGAGGGAACGATGCGACAAACAGAGACACAAACCCAAACTGGATAACTGGGGAGAGAACACACACACACACACACACACACACACACACAGTGTTATTGGAGATCAACTACATGAGGAAGTGTCTGGAACAAGTCATTATCTTATCTGGTAGTCCTCTGTACCAGGCAAAATAACACCAACAAACAGCTGGAGGTGCAGGGACCGACCCAGAGTTCAGGACCTAGCAGGGACCGACCCAGAGTTCAGGACCTAGCAGGGACCGACCCAGAGTTCAGGACCTAGCAAGGACCAACCCAGAGTTCAGGACCTAGCAGGGACCAACCCAGAGTTCAGGACCTAGCAGGGACCAAGCCAGAGTTCAGGACCTAGCAGGGACCAACCCAGAGTTCAGGACCTAACAGGGACCAACCCAGAGTTCAGGACCTAGCAGGGACCAACCCAGAGTTCAGGACCTAGCAGGGACCAACCCAAAGTTCAGGACCTAGCAGGGACCAAGCCAGAGTTCAGGACCTAGCAGGGACCGACCCAGAGTTCAGGACCTAGCAGGGACCGACCCAGAGTTCAGGACCTAGCAGGGACCAACCCAGAGTTCAGGACCTAGCAGGGACCAACCCAGAGTTCAGGACCTAGCAGGGACCAACCCAGAGTTCAGGACCTAACAGGGACCAACCCAGAGTTCAGGACCTAGCAGGGACCGACCCAGAGTTCAGGACCTAGCAGGGACCAACCCAGAGTTCAGGACCTAGCAGGGACCGACCCAGAGTTCAGGACCTAGCAGGGACCGACCCAGAGTTCAGGACCTAGCAGGGACCGACCCAGAGTTCAGGACCTAGCAGGGACCAACCCAGAGTTCAGGACCTAGCAGTCGACTAAAGCAGACTCGAGAGCATAAACATTATAACTGATGTCCAGGGTGCCATTAGAGTAGAATAATACTTTATTGATCCCAACTTGGGAAATTGTTTTATCACTCAGCATCATCAATATATTCCAAGGACACAGAAACCCATATGAATGCATTGGGAAAGTATTCAAACCCCTTGACTTTTTCCACATTTTGTTACGTTACAGCCTTATTCTAAAATCTATATATATTTTGTAATGTCCCTCATCAATCTACACACAATACCCATTATGAAAAATCGAAAACAGGTTGTATTTTTTTTTTTACATTTATAAAAAATAAAAATAAAACTTATTTACAGAAGTATTCAGACCCTTTGCTATGAGACTTGAAATTGAACTCAGGTGCTTCCTGTTTCCAGTACAGGTCAGAGCAAAAACCAAGCCATGAGGTCGAAGGAATTTTCCGTAGAGGTCTGAGAGAGGATTGTGTTGAGGCACAGATCTGGGGAAGGTACCAAAACATTTCTGCAGTATTGAAGGTCCCCAAGAACACAGTGGCCTCCATTACTCTTAAATGGAAGAAGTTTGGAACCACCAAGACTCTTCCTAGAGCTGGCCGCCCGGCCAAACTGATCAATCGGGGGAGAAGGGCCTTGGTCAGGGAGATGACCAAGAACCAGATGGTCACTCTGACAGAGCTCCAGTGTTCCTCTGTGGAGATGGGAGAACCTTCCAGAAGGACAACAATATCTGCAGCACTCCACCAAACCAGGCCTTTACAGTAGAGTGGACAAATGGAAGCCACTCCTCAGTAAAAGGCACATGACAGCCCACTTGGAGTTTGCCAAAAAGCACCTAAAGGACTCTCAGACAATGAGAAACAAGATTATCTGGTCTGATTAAACCAGAATTGAACTATTTTGGCCTGAATGCCAAATGTCCCGTTTGGAGGAAACCTGGCACCATCCCTACTGTGAAGCATGGTGGTGGCAGCATCATGCTGTGGGGATGTTTTTCAGCGGCAGGGTCTGGGAGACTAGTCAGGATTGAGGGAAAAATTAACGAAGCCAAGTACAGAGATCCTTGATGAAAACCTGCTCCAGAGCGCTCAGGACCTCAGACTGGGGCAAAGGTTCACCTTCCAACAGGACAACGACCCTAAGCACACAGCCAAGACAACGCAGGAGTGGCTTCGGGACAAGTCTCTGAATGTCCTTGAGTGGCCCAGCCAGAGCCCGGACTTGAACCCGATCTAACATCTCTGGAGACCTGAAAATAGCTGTGCAGCGACGCTCCCCATCCAACCTGACAGAGCTTGAGAGGATCTGCAGAGAAGAATGGGAGAAACTCCCCAAATACAGGTGTGCCAAGCTTGTAGCGTCATACCCAAGAAGACTCGAGGTTGTAATTGCTGCCAAAGATGCTTCAACAAAGTACTGAGTAAAGGGTCTGAATAGTTACGAAAATGTGATATTTCAGTTTTTTATTTGTAATAAATGTGTTTTTGCTTTGTCATTATGGGGTACTGTGTGTAGATTGATTCAATAGTTTTTTCCCCTCATCAATTTTAGAATAAGGCTGTAATGTAACAACATTTGGAAAAAGTGGAAAAAGAGAGAGGCAGGGTGGTGTGGTCTCTGTCCAGGTGTCTAGTTAGTTACCTGACAGGTAACAGGGAGAGAGGGGCAGGGTGGTGTGGTCTCTGTCCAGGTGTCTAGTTAGTTACCTGACAGGTAACAGGGAGAGAGGGGCAGGGTGGTATGGTCTCTGTCCAGGTGTCTAGTTAGTTACCTGACAGGTAACAGGGAGAGAGGGGCAGGGTGGTATGGTCTCTGTCCAGGTGTCTAGTTAGTTACCTGACAGGTCCAGGTAACAGGGAGAGAGGGGCAGGGTGGTATGGTCTCTGTCCAGGTGTCTAGTTAGTTACCTGACAGGTAACAGGGAGAGAGGGGCAGGGTGGTGTGGTCTCTGTCCAGGTGTCTAGTTAGTTACCTGACAGGTAACAGGGAGAGAGGGGCAGGGTGGTGTGGTCTCTGTCCAGGTGTCTAGTTAGTTACCTGACAGGTCCAGGTAACAGGGAGAGAGGGGCAGGGTGGTATGGTCTCTGTCCAGGTGTCTAGTTAGTTACCTGACAGGTCCAGGTAACAGGGAGAGAGGGGCAGGGTGGTGTGGTCTCTGTCCAGGTGTCTAGTTAGTTACCTGACAGGTAACAGGGAGAGAGGGGCAGGGTGGTATGGTCTCTGTCCAGGTGTCTAGTTAGTTACCTGACAGGTAACAGGGAGAGAGGGGCAGGGTGGTATGGTCTCTGTCCAGGTGTCTAGTTAGTTACCTGACAGGTCCAGGTAACAGGGAGAGAGGGGCAGGGTGGTATGGTCTCTGTCCAGGTGTCTAGTTAGTTACCTGACAGGTAACAGGGAGAGAGGGGCAGGGTGGTATGGTCTCTGTCCAGGTGTCTAGTTAGTTACCTGACAGGTAACAGGGAGAGAGGGGCAGGGTGGTGTGGTCTCTGTCCAGGTGTCTAGTTAGTTACCTGACAGGTAACAGGGAGAGAGGGGCAGGGTGGTGTGGTCTCTGTCCAGGTGTCTAGTTAGTTACCTGACAGGTAACAGGGAGAGAGGGGCAGGGTGGTATGGTCTCTGTCCAGGTGTCTAGTTAGTTACCTGACAGGTCCAGGTAACAGGGAGAGAGAGGCAGGGTGGTATGGTCTCTGTCCAGGTGTCTAGTTAGTTACCTGACAGGTAACAGGGAGAGAGGGGCAGGGTGGTATGGTCTCTGTCCAGGTGTCTAGTTAGTTACCTGACAGGTCCAGGTAACAGGGAGAGAGGGGCAGGGTGGTATGGTCTCTGTCCAGGTGTCTAGTTAGTTACCTGACAGGTAACAGGGAGAGAGGGGCAGGGTGGTGTGGTCTCTGTCCAGGTGTCTAGTTAGTTACCTGACAGGTAACAGGGAGAGAGGGGCAGGGTGGTGTGGTCTCTGTCCAGGTGTCTAGTTAGTTACCTGACAGGTAACAGGGAGAGAGGGGCAGGGTGGTATGGTCTCTGTCCAGGTGTCTAGTTAGTTACCTGACAGGTCCAGGTAACAGGGAGAGAGGGGCAGGGTGGTATGGTCTCTGTCCAGGTGTCTAGTTAGTTACCTGACAGGTAACAGGGAGAGAGGGGCAGGGTGGTATGGTCTCTGTCCAGGTGTCTAGTTAGTTACCTGACAGGTAACAGGGAGAGAGAGGCAGGGTGGTATGGTCTCTGTCCAGGTGTCTAGTTAGTTACCTGACAGGTAACAGGGAGAGAGGGGCAGGGTGGTATGGTCTCTGTCCAGGTGTCTAGTTAGTTACCTGACAGGTCCAGGTAACAGGGAGAGAGGGGCAGGGTGGTATGGTCTCTGTCCAGGTGTCTAGTTAGTTACCTGACAGGTAACAGGGAGAGAGGGGCAGGGTGGTATGGTCTCTGTCCAGGTGTCTAGTTAGTTACCTGACAGGTAACAGGGAGAGAGGGGCAGGGTGGTATGGTCTCTGTCCAGGTGTCTAGTTAGTTACCTGACAGCTCCAGGTAACAGGGAGAGAGAGGCAGGGTGGTATGGTCTCTGTCCAGGTGTCTAGTTAGTTACCTGACAGGTAACAGGGAGAGAGGGGCAGGGTGGTATGGTCTCTGTCCAGGTGTCTAGTTAGTTACCTGACAGGTAACAGGGAGAGAGGGGCAGGGTGGTGTGGTCTCTGTCCAGGTGTCTAGTTAGTTACCTGACAGGTCCAGGTAACAGGGAGAGAGGGGCAGGGTGGTATGGTCTCTGTCCAGGTGTCTAGTTAGTTACCTGACAGGTAACAGGGAGAGAGGGGCAGGGTGGTATGGTCTCTGTCCAGGTGTCTAGTTAGTTACCTGACAGGTAACAGGGAGAGAGGGGCAGGGTGGTGTGGTCTCTGTCCAGGTGTCTAGTTAGTTACCTGACAGGTAACAGGGAGAGAGGGGCAGGGTGGTGTGGTCTCTGTCCAGGTGTCTAGTTAGTTACCTGACAGGTCCAGGTAACAGGGAGAGAGGGGCAGGGTGGTATGGTCTCTGTCCAGGTGTCTAGTTAGTTACCTGACAGGTAACAGGGAGAGAGGGGCAGGGTGGTGTGGTCTCTGTCCAGGTGTCTAGTTAGTTACCTGACAGGTAACAGGGAGAGAGGGGCAGGGTGGTATGGTCTCTGTCCAGGTGTCTAGTTAGTTACCTGACAGGTAACAGGGAGAGAGGGGCAGGGTGGTATGGTCTCTGTCCAGGTGTCTAGTTAGTTACCTGACAGGTCCAGGTAACAGGGAGAGAGGGGCAGGGTGGTATGGTCTCTGTCCAGGTGTCTAGTTAGTTACCTGACAGGTAACAGGGAGAGAGGGGCAGGGTGGTATGGTCTCTGTCCAGGTGTCTAGTTAGTTACCTGACAGGTAACAGGGAGAGAGGGGCAGGGTGGTATGGTCTCTGTCCAGGTGTCTAGTTAGTTACCTGACAGGTCCAGGTAACAGGGAGAGAGGGGCAGGGTGGTATGGTCTCTGTCCAGGTGTCTAGTTAGTTACCTGACAGGTAACAGGGAGAGAGGGGCAGGGTGGTATGGTCTCTGTCCAGGTGTCTAGTTAGTTACCTGACAGGTAACAGGGAGAGAGGGGCAGGGTGGTATGGTCTCTGTCCAGGTGTCTAGTTAGTTACCTGACAGGTAACAGGGAGAGAGGGGCAGGGTGGTATGGTCTCTGTCCAGGTGTCTAGTTAGTTACCTGACAGGTAACAGGGAGAGAGGGGCAGGGTGGTATGGTCTCTGTCCAGGTGTCTAGTTAGTTACCTGACAGGTAACAGGGAGAGAGGGGCAGGGTGGTATGGTCTCTGTCCAGGTGTCTAGTTAGTTACCTGACAGGTAACAGGGAGAGAGGGGCAGGGTGGTATGGTCTCTGTCCAGGTGTCTAGTTAGTTACCTGACAGGTAACAGGGAGAGAGGGGCAGGGTGGTATGGTCTCTGTCCAGGTGTCTAGTTAGTTACCTGACAGCTCCAGGTAACAGGGAGAGAGGGGCAGGGTGGTATGGTCTCTGTCCAGGTGTCTAGTTAGTTACCTGACAGGTAACAGGGAGAGAGGGGCAGGGTGGTATGGTCTCTGTCCAGGTGTCTAGTTAGTTACCTGACAGGTCCAGGTAACAGGGAGAGAGAGGCAGGGTGGTATGGTCTCTGTCCAGGTGTCTAGTTAGTTACCTGACAGGTAACAGGGAGAGAGGGGCAGGGTGGTGTGGTCTCTGTCCAGGTGTCTAGTTAGTTACCTGACAGGTAACAGGGAGAGAGGGGCAGGGTGGTATGGTCTCTGTCCAGGTGTCTAGTTAGTTACCTGACAGGTAACAGGGAGAGAGGGGCAGGGTGGTATGGTCTCTGTCCAGGTGTCTAGTTAGTTACCTGACAGGTCCAGGTAACAGGGAGAGAGGGGCAGGGTGGTATGGTCTCTGTCCAGGTGTCTAGTTAGTTACCTGACAGTAACAGGGAGAGAGGGGCAGGGTGGTATGGTCTCTGTCCAGGTGTCTAGTTAGTTACCTGACAGGTAACAGGGAGAGAGGGGCAGGGTGGTATGGTCTCTGTCCAGGTGTCTAGTTAGTTACCTGACAGGTCCAGGTAACAGGGAGAGAGGGGCAGGGTGGTATGGTCTCTGTCCAGGTGTCTAGTTAGTTACCTGACAGGTAACAGGGAGAGAGGGGCAGGGTGGTGTGGTCTCTGTCCAGGTGTCTAGTTAGTTACCTGACAGGTAACAGGGAGAGAGGGGCAGGGTGGTATGGTCTCTGTCCAGGTGTCTAGTTAGTTACCTGACAGGTCCAGGTAACAGGGAGAGAGAGGCAGGGTGGTATGGTCTCTGTCCAGGTGTCTAGTTAGTTACCTGACAGGTAACAGGGAGAGAGGGGCAGGGTGGTATGGTCTCTGTCCAGGTGTCTAGTTAGTTACCTGACAGGTAACAGGGAGAGAGGGGCAGGGTGGTATGGTCTCTGTCCAGGTGTCTAGTTAGTTACCTGACAGGTAACAGGGAGAGAGGGGCAGGGTGGTATGGTCTCTGTCCAGGTGTCTAGTTAGTTACCTGACAGGTAACAGGGAGAGAGGGGCAGGGTGGTATGGTCTCTGTCCAGGTGTCTAGTTAGTTACCTGACAGCTCCAGGTAACAGGGAGAGAGGGGCAGGGTGGTATGGTCTCTGTCCAGGTGTCTAGTTAGTTACCTGACAGGTAACAGGGAGAGAGGGGCAGGGTGGTATGGTCTCTGTCCAGGTGTCTAGTTAGTTACCTGACAGGTCCAGGTAACAGGGAGAGAGAGGCAGGGTGGTATGGTCTCTGTCCAGGTGTCTAGTTAGTTACCTGACAGGTAACAGGGAGAGAGGGGCAGGGTGGTATGGTCTCTGTCCAGGTGTCTAGTTAGTTACCTGACAGGTAACAGGGAGAGAGGGGCAGGGTGGTATGGTCTCTGTCCAGGTGTCTAGTTAGTTACCTGACAGGTCCAGGTAACAGGGAGAGAGGGGCAGGGTGGTATGGTCTCTGTCCAGGTGTCTAGTTAGTTACCTGACAGGTAACAGGGAGAGAGGGGCAGGGTGGTATGGTCTCTGTCCAGGTGTCTAGTTAGTTACCTGACAGGTAACAGGGAGAGAGGGGCAGGGTGGTA
>NW_028165348.1:0-46263 GCF_964263955.1 Coregonus lavaretus
AAAAACATAGTGATATGACTGACTTGCTTAAACAAATATGGTTTCTACTGACAATTGAGATGTACAAACTATGGCATAAGGGACGACGAGCGGATAAGAGGCATTCCGTAATTTTTCATTAAGACATTAATAGGCGAGTTAGGACGGACATAGTCAATATACAGTTGAAGCTGAAAGTTTACAGACACTTAGGTTGGAGTCATTAAAACTCGTTTTTTAACCACTCCACACATTTCTTGTTAACAAACTATAGTTTTAGCAAGTCGGTTAGGACATCTACTTTGTGCATGACACAAGTAATTTTTCCAACAATTGTTTCACTTATAATTCACTGTATCACAATTCCAGTGGGTCAGAAGTTTACATACACTAAGTTGACTGTGCCTTTAAACAGCTTGGAAAATTCCAGAAAATGATGTCATGGCTTTAGAAGATTCTGTTAGGCTAATTGACATAATTTGAGTCAATTGGAGGTGTACCTGTGGATGTATTTCTAGGCCTACCTTCAAACTCAGTGCCTCTTTGCTTGACATCATGTGAAAATCAAAATAAATCAGCCAAGACCTCAGAAAAAAAATGGTAGACCTCCACAAGTCTGGTTCATCCTTGGGAGCAATTTCCAAACACCTGAAGGTACCACGTTCATCTGTACAAACAATAGTACGCAAGTATAAACACCATGGGACCACGCAGCCATCATACCGCTCAGGAAGGAGACGCGTTCTGTCTCCTAGAGATGAACGTACTTTGATGCGAAAAGTGCAAATCAATCCCAGAACAACAGCAAAGGACCAACAGCAAAGGACCAAGCCAGACTACGGTTTGCAACTGCACATGGGGACAAAGATTGTACTTTTTGGAGAAATGTCCTCTGGTCTGATGAAACAAAAATATAACTGTTTGGCCATAATGACCATCGTTATGTTTGGAGGAAAAAGGGGGTGCCTTGCAAGCCGAAGAACACCATCCCAACCGTGAAGCACAGGGGTGGTGGCAGCATCATGCTGTGGGGGTGCTTTGCTGCAGGAGTGACTGGTGCACTTCACAAAATAGATAGCATCATGAGGAAAGAAAATTATGTGGATATGTTGAAGCAACATCTCAAGACATCAGTCAGGACCAAATGGACAATGACCCCAAGCATACTTCCAAAGTTGTGGCAAAATTGCTTAAGGACAACAAAGTCAAGGCATTGGAGTGGCCATCACAAAGCCCTGACCTCAATCCTATAGAAAATGTGTGGACAGAACTGAAAAAGCGTGTGCGAGCAAGGAGGACTACAAACCTGACTCCGTTACACCAGCTCTGTCAGGAGGAATGGGCCAGAATTCACCCAACTTATTGTGGTAAGCATGTGGAAGGCTACCCGAAACGTTTGACCCAAGTTAAACAATTTAAAGGCAATGCTGCCAAATACTAATTGAGTGTATGTAAACTTCTGACTCACTGGGAATGTGAAGAAAGAAATAAAAGCTGAAATAAAATTTTCTTTCTACTATTATTCTGACATTTCACATTCTTAAAATAAAGTGGTGATCCTAACTTACCTAAGACAGGGAATTTTTTACTAGGATTAAATGTCAGGAATTGTGAAAAACTGAGTTTAAATGTATTTGGCTAAGGTGTATGTAAACTTCCGACTTCAACTGTCGTGGTCAAAAGTTTTGAGAATGACACAAAGTTCACTGCTTCAGTGTTATGAGATATTCTTGTCAGATGTTACTATGGTAAACTTAAGTATAATTACAAGCATTCCATAAGTTTATGCAAAGAGTCAATATTTGCAGTGTTGACCCTTCTTTTTCAAGACCTCTGCAATCCGCCTTGGCATGCTGTCAATGTGCCACATCCTAACTGACTTATCACTTTTGCCTTATGGCAAGGTGCTCCATCATGCTGGAAAATGCATTGTTCGTCACCAAACTGTTCTTGGATGGTTGGGAGAAGTTGCTCTCGGAGGATGTGTTGGTACCATTCTTTATTCATGGCTGTGTTCTTAGGCAAAATTGTGAGTGAGCCCACTCCCTTGGCTGAGAAGCAACCCCATACATGAATGGTCTCAGGATGCTTTACTGTTGGCATGACACAGGACTGATGGTAGCGCTCACCTTGTCTTCTCCGGACAAGGTGTTTTCCGGATGCCCCAAACAATCGGAAAGGGGATTCATCAGAGAAAATGACTTTACCCCCAGTCCTCAGCAGTCCAATCCCTGTACCTTTTGCAGAATATCAGTCTGTCCCTGATGTTTTTCCTGGAGAGAAGTGACTTCTTTGCTGCCCTTTTTGACACCAGGCCATCCTCCAAAGGTCTTCGCCTCACTGTGCGTGCAGATGCACTCACACCTGCCTGCTGCCATTCCTGAGCAAGCTCTGCACTGGTGGTGCCCCGATCCCGCAGCTGAATCAACTTTAGGAGACGGTCCTGGCGCTTGCTGGACTTTCTTGGGCGCCATGACACCTTCTCACAACAATTGAACCTCTGTCCTTGAAGTTCTTGATGATCTGATAAATGGTTTATTTAGGTGCAATGTTACTAGCAGCAAAATAATAATATAATATAATATGCCATTTAGCAGACGCTTTTATCCAAAGCGACTTACAGTCATGCGTACATACATTTTTGTGTATGGGTGGTCCCGGGGATCGAACCCACTACCTTGGCATTACAAGCGCCATGCTCTACCAGCTGAGCTACAGAGAACCTCCAAATCCTTGACTGTGAAGCACTTTTTGTGCAAAGCAATGATGACGGCACGTGTTTCCTTGCAGGTAACCATGGTTAACAGAGGAAGAACAATGATTTCAAGCACCACCCTCCTTTTAATGCTTACAGTCTGTTATTCTAACTCAATCAGCATGACAGAGTGATCTCCAGCCTTGTCCTCGTCAACACTCTCACCTGTGTTAACGAGAGAATCACTGACATGATGGCAGCTGGTCCTTTTGTGGCAGGGCTGAAATGCAGTGGAAATGTTTTTGTTGTGATTAAGTACATTATCAATGCAAAGAGGGACATTGCAATTAATTGCAATTAATCTGATCACTCTTCATGACATTCTGGAGTATATGCAAATTGCCAGCATCAAAACTGAGGTAGCAGACTTTGTGAAAATTAGTATTTGTGTCATTCTCAAAACTTTTGACCACGACTGTATGTGTGCCTGCATTTGTCTACAAGTGATTGAGACACAGTCATAAATCAACTTGATCTAATAGCCTTGCCATTCGGATTGTACAGTGCATTCGGATAGTATTCAGACACCTTAACTTTTTTCACATTCTGTTGCTTTACAGCCTTATTCTACATTTTTCTCTCATCAATCTACACACAGTACTCCATAATGACAAAGCAAAAACAGGTTTGTAGAAATTTGAGCAAATCTATAAAAAATAAAAAAGAGAAATATGACATTTTCATAAGTATTCAGACCCTTTACTCATTACTTTGTTGAAGCACCTTTGGCAGCGATTACAGCCTCGAGTCTTCTTGGGTATGACGCTAAAAGCTTGGCACACCTGTATTTGGGGATTTTCTCCCATTCCTCTCTGCAGATTCTCTCAAGCTCTGTCAGATTGGATGGGGAGCGTTGCTGCACAGCTATTTTCAGGTCTCTCTAGAGATGTTCGATCAGGTTCTAATCTGGGCTCTGGCTGGGCCACTCAAGGACATTCAGAGACTTGTCCTGAAGCCACTCCTGTGTTGTCTTGGCTGTTTGCTTAGGATCGTTGTCCTGTTGCAAGGTGAACCTTCGCTCCAGTCTGAGGTCCTGAGCGCTCTGGAGCAGGTTTTCATCAAGGATCTCTCTGTACATTCATCTTTCCCTCGATCCAGACTAGTCTCACAGTCTCTGCCACTGAAAAACATCCCCACAGCATGATGCTGCCACCACCATGCTTCACTGTTATGATGGTGCCAGGTTTCCTCCAGACGTGACGCTTGGCATTCAGGCCCATTGAGTTCAAGCTTGGTTTCATCAGACCAGAGAATCTTGTTTCTCATGGTCTGAGTCCTTTAGGTGCCTTTTGGCAAACTCCAAGTAGGCTGTCATGTGCCTTTTACTAAGGAGTGGCTTTCTTCTGGCCACTCTACCATAAAGGCCTGATTGGTGGAGTGCTGCAGAGATGGTTGTCCTTCTGGAAGGTTCTCCCATCTCCACAGAGGAACTCTGGAGCTCTGTAAGGCCCTTCTCCCCCGATTGCGCAGTTTGGCCGGGCGCCCATATCTAGGAAGAGTCTTGGTGGTTCCAAACATCTTCTATTTAAGAATGATGGAGGCCAATGTGTTCTTGGGGACCTTCAATGCTGCAGACATTTTTTGGTACCCTTCCCCAGATCTGTGTCTCAACACAATCCTGTCTCGGAGCTCTACGGACAATTATTTCGACCTCATGGCTTGGTTTTTGCTCTGACATGCACTGTCAACTGTGGGACCTTATATAGACAGGTGTATGCCATTCCAAATAATGTCCAATCAATGGAATTTACCACAGGTGGACTCCAATGAAGTTGTAGAAACATCTCAAGGATGATCAATGGAAACAGGATGCACCTAAGGTCAATTTCGAGTCTCATAGCAAAGGGTCTGAATACTTATGTAAATAAGGTATTTCATTTTTATTGTAATTTTTTTAATGTGCTAAACATTTTAAAAACCTGTTTTTGCTTCGTTCATATGGGGTATTGTGTGTAGATTGATGAGGATTTTTAAAAAATGTAATCAATTTTAGAATAAGGCTGTAACGTATAAAAATATGGAAAAAGGAAAGGGGTCTGAATACATTCTGTATCAGACTGATTACACTCTATTTCAGAATGAGTGTGTGTGTGTGTGTGTGTGTGTGTGTGTGTGTGTGTGTGTGTGTGTGTGTGTGTGTGTGTGTGTGTGTGTGTGTGTGTGTGTGTGTGTGTGTGTGTGTGTGTGGGCATGCCTGCTCATGTGTGTGTTTGCAGTTTGATCGTGACTGTATGGGAACACTCCCTAGAGGGCAATAAAGTAATCCAGTCTGTTCTATAGATCTCTACAGACACACGATCACAGGGAAAACAGCCTGGAGACAGAGAGAGAGAGACAGAAAGAGACAGCGAGAGAGAGAGAGAGAGAGAGAGAGAGAGAGAGAGAGAGAGAGAGAGAGAGAGAGAGAGAGAGAGAGAGAGAGAGAGAGAGAGAGAGAATGAGTAGGAAGAGGGATGAAGAGATGGATGGAGATAATGAATGGAGAGACTATAAACAAAGGGCGATATCTTTATCAGTCTTTCTTTCTTTCTCTTTCTCTATTTCTGTTTCCACATGTGATGTCAGTCTCATGACCCTTCCCCTCCTCTTCCCCTCCTCTTTTCTTCTCAACCTTCTTCTTCTTCTTCTTCCTCCATCTCCCCCTTTTGCCCTCCCCTCTTCTAACCTCCCTCTGACCCCTTCTACCTTCTCCTAATCCTCTGCCGTACTTCCCTGTGTGTGTGTGTGTGTGTGCTTGTGTGTGTGTGTGCGTGTGTGTGTGCATGTGCGCGTGTGTGTTCAAACATATCCTCAACAGGACCCATAATCAGACTATTTCTCATTTTTATATTACCAAAGTAGTATTTTATCTGACTGTCAAATATTATTATTTATAGCTGACTAAGATCATGAATGGTCACGAGAACGTAAATCCAACGCACATGAATAACGTTATAAATGTAATGAATTCAAATAATAAGGCAGAACATCCACTACATCTACAGGCATACCAAGAGCAGGAAAACTCATTTCAGACATTACATAATAATGGCCTAGTTCATGTAGCCACGATCTGCATTTCAACAATAACATTCTCTAATACATTCTAACACAAACTAATACACTGTACTGCCTAAGACTTTGTCGAACTCTCTTTCTAACCAACGCTCTCTCTCTCTCTTTACCCCGTTCTTTCTCTATCAGAAAGAGTCAGATACCCCAGTGAGCGGGGTCGGTCCATGCAATTAGAGATCTCTACTTCAGAGGAATTTGATTGGGTGTCAGTAGTAATTGACAGCTCATAGTAGTCCTGGAGTTCACCTCTGTGACCCCCACCCCCACAGGTCTTGAGATCAGCCCCCCCTCTGATTTCTGCTTTCTCTCTAACCCACAACATACACACACCCCAGTGTGTTATTAAAATATGACTGAAGGCAAAATAGAGTTGTCTTGGGGGTGTGGTTTGATGTAGGTGTTTCTAGGGTGCAGAAGAGGCTGGTGGGAGGAGCTATAGGAGGATGGGCTCATTGTAATGGCTGGAATGAAATTAATGGAACAGAGTCAACCGTGTGGTTTCCATGTTTGATGTCTTTGATATTGCTCCATTCATTCCATTCCAGCCATTACAATGAGCCTGTCCTCCTATAGCTCCTCCCACCAGCCTCTGCTGCTTGGATGTGTCTTTGCCCTTCAATCACATTAAGGACAGTAGTGATTACAGCGAGGTAAGCTAAGCTAGCTTTGCTATGGAGACAACTAAGTTTTGAAGTTGAAGATTTCTCCCCTCCTGACTGACCCGCCATCTCAAGATTGTCAGCTAATTCAGTTCTATGTGTAGGCTAAAGTCTGCGATGACCTTGTGTTTAGCCAAGCTGACAGCAGCTAGCTAGCATAGCAGCTAGCTAGCTGATATTTCTATGTCAAATGAGTTATGGCAAGATAGCAGGGGCCAGTGTCTGGAATGTGTTTCATAAGACACTCGTTCTACAACACTTAGCTACGAAAGAAGCTTGCAACTTAGTTTCAAAGTTTCATCACGTCATGTAAAGACATGTTACAATGGAAACGATACCAACTGCAGTCAGCTCAGCTGTCAACACAATATTCTATAACTGGCTAGTTTTGTCTCGTCTCTCCTTATGTCCACTGTTAGAAATGGATGTGTTCGATGGATATGTTCGTGTAGAGTAAAACTTCAGCTGTCTAAACAGAACTAGAATGGCATTTATATTTCTATGGTCTACTTGTCAAAATCTAAGGATTTGTCTGTCTAACACTCTGACTAACATGCACAGCTCTCTGAGTGAGGATCTGTCTTCAAGTCTCCAGTGGGTGATGAAGTCCCTTCCATCTACAGTGCATTCGGAAAGTATTCAGACCCCTTCACTTTTTCCACATTTTGTTACGTTACAGCCTTATGCTAAAATTGATTAAATAAACATTTTTCCTCATCAATCTACACACAATACCCCATAATGACAAAGTGAAAACAGGTTTTTAGAAATCTTTGCAAATTTATTAAAACTAAGAAACAGAAATACCTTATTTACATAAGAACTCAGACCCTTTGCTATGAGACACGAAATTGACCTCAGGTGCATCCTGTTTCCATTGATCATCCTTGAGATGTTTCTACAACTTCATTGGAGTCCACCTGTGGTAAATTCAATTGATTGGACATGATTTGGAAAGGCACACACCTGTCTATATAAGGTCCCACAGTTGACAGTGCATGTCAGAGCAAAAACCAAGCCATGAGGTTGAAGGAATTGTCTGTAGAGCTCTGAGACAGTACTGTGTCGAGGCACAGATCTGGGAAAGGGTACCAAAAAAATTAGGCAGCACTGAAGGTCCCCAAGACGACAGTGCCCTCCATCATTCTTAAATGGAAGAAGTTTGGAACCACCAACAGTCTTCCTAGAGCTGGCTGCCCAGCCAAACTGAGCAATCGGGGGAGAAGGGCCTTGGTCAGGGAAGTGACCAACAATCCGATGGTCACACTGACAGAGCTCTAGAGTTCCTCTGTGGAGTTGGGAGAACCTTCCAGAAGGATAACCATCTCTGCAGCACTCCACCAATCAGGCCTTTATGGTAGACTGGCCAGATGGAAGCCACTCCTCAGTAAAAGGCACATGACAGCCCGCTTGGAGTTGCCAAAAGGCACCTAAAGGACTCTTAGACCATGAGAAACAAGATTCTCTGGTCTGATGAAACCATGATTGAACTCTTTGGCCTGAATGTCTGGAGGAAACCTGGCACCATCCCTACAGTGAAGCATGGTGGTGTCAGTATCATGCTGTGGGCATGTTTTTCAGCGGCAGGGATTGGGAGACTAGTCAGGATCGAGGGAAAGATGAATGGAGCAACGTACAGAGAGATCCTTGATGAAAACCTGCTCGAGAGCGCTCAGGACCTCAGACTGGGGTGAATGTTCACCTTCCATCAGGACAACGACCCTAAGCACACAGCCAAGACAACGCAGGAGTGGCTTCGGGACAATTCTCTGAAAGTCCTTGAGTGGCCCAGCCAGAGCCTGGACTTGAACCTGATCAAACATCTCTGGTGAGACCTGAAAATAACTGTGTAGCGACACTCCCCATCCAACCTGACAGAGCTTGAGAGGATCTACAGAGAAAAATGGGAGAAACTCCCCAAATAAATAATATAATATTTAGCAGACGCTTTTATCCAAAGCGACTTACAGTCATGTGCGCATACATTTTTACGTATGGGCAGTCCCGGGGATCAAACCCACTACCCTGGCGTTACAAGTGCCATGCTCTACCAATTGAGCTACAGAGGACAAGCTTACAGGTGTGCCAAGCTTATAGTGTCATAACCAAGAAGAATCAAGGCTGTAATCGCTGCCAAAGGTGCTTCAACAAAGTACTGAGTAAAGGTTCTGAATACTTATGTAAATGTATATTTCAGTTTGTCTTTTTAATACATTTGCTAAAATGTATAAAAAACAGTTTTTGCTTTGTCATTATGGGGTATTGTGTGTAGATTGATGAGGGGGGAAAAAACGTTTTAATCAATTTTAGAATAAGGCTGTAATGTAACAAAATGTGGAAAAAGTCAAGTGTTCTGAATACTTTCTGAATGCACTGCATGTAATGTATTACAGGTTATGGACAGGTACAGTCAGGTGGCAGGAGGGGTGGAGTGCATGACACTCCATCCTGGATATGACAGAGTGTGCCTCATGGGTCCAGCAGGCAGAGTTCCATAACTACAGGCAGATGTTAGCGCTCTTGTCATAGGGCTCGATTCCGACGCACGCTTTGGGATTCAGACTTCCCTTATGAAGGTGCGTAACAGGCTTTGCAGGCGTGGTTCCCTTGCGTGCGCTGAATAAATGTAATTCAACTGCTGAAAACCCTCCCACTTGCTGGCCAATAGATTTTCTCGTGGAGTTTTCATTCAATAGGGTTTTCATTACATTTATCTTAAGCCACCCCTTTAAATACGGTGTACCGTTTAGTTAGAATTTTGTCAACAGACTCACTAGAATGTATCGAGAGAACAGGTTCAGAATATTAGGGATCAATGAAAGAAAGCCATCTAAATATCTGCATATTCGTCTCAGTTTCAGCACCAATTGGTAGATAACAAAATACTTTGATCTTGTAGATTGTTTAGAGATAGTAAAGTATTTATGAATCATAAAAAAACATGTTTGGAGAGTCTTTATGGACGAAAGAAAGAAAACGGTGGTTTGATTCATTGGTAATGTAGGAAGATTAGTATACATATAATTATAATAGGAAGAATAGTGTACAATAGTAGGCTATACCCTCGTCTATTGCCTGCACTAACAATGGAACTGTGTGATGACACAGCCAAGTATTGCGCCATGAGTTGGGTTCAAACTGTTAAGGCCTGGTCTGCGCTCAGCTCCATAACGATTGAATTAGCCTCTTTAAAAAATATGTATATTATCAACTGTTACTATTGATCCTCATCAACAACCACACGGCCGAGACGGCGTTTACAGAGGAAGCAAATGAAGGGAAACGAAACAATGTAATTAAATAGAATGATAATGTAGACTATAATAGGGCTGTTACTGTGATCGTATTGCCACCACACCAGCTATACCAACTGAAGGGAATTAACCAGTGCTTAATTTGTAAATCGGGAGGTGCTGGAACAAAAAGAGTGGGGTGACCTGGGGAGTTCTGAGGTAGCGGAAATCACCTTTATAATAAATCATTTGCATAGTGGCATAGAGCAGTAGAGTAGAGGCACTTACAGAAGTTGCACACATGGGGAAGATTTGTAGTAGCCAAGGGTCTGGGAAAAATGTTGCCTTTTATAAACGCATTTCATGCAATTCTACGTCATTTCACATGACTGGAGACTTTGGCAGGATCTTTTTAATACCGCACAAATTATCGAAATGGCAGGCTACTTTGACACTGACAAATTTATGATCTGAGATCAATAAAAACGAGCTTGTTTTGAATCCACCAATAGCCTAGGCCAGTGGCGGTTCTAGACACATTTTACTAGGGGGGCCAAGGAGGGGCCAGTGTTTAATCAGGGGGGCACACATAAAAAAACTGGCAACACATGATATTCAAAGATTATAAACTTTATTTTACTTTAAAATCATATGACATTTATTATAACACGTATTTTGTACAAGAGTGCAGATGCAAGAGAGATAGTGCCATAAAAATGAAAAAATAAAAAAATAAAAATAAAATAAAAAGTACAGGGTACAAATACAGGGTTCATATTTTTTTTTTTTTTTTTTTTTTTTTTTGTCATTTAGCAGACACTCTTATCCAGAGCGACTTACAGGAGCAATTAGGGTTAAGTGCCTTGCTCAAGGGCACATCGACAGATTTTTCACCTAGTCGGCTCTGGGATTAGAACCAGCGACCTTTCGGTTACTGGCACAACGCTCTTACCCACTAAGCTACCTGCCGCCCAGATATTCAATGTGAACAAAACTCCAGGATACAACAAAGGGTACAACAATGTGCCATTTCCTATTTATGGAAGCCCCACTACTGTGGACAGTTGATTCCACATTTTGTTTTAAGAAAGAAAACTTTCTGAGTGATTTATAAACAAAACACACTACCCTGTATCCATTTAGGTAAAATAAACCAAATCAGAAAAGAAATTCAATTCAAAGAGGCTTTACTAGCATGACCATATTGACATACAGTATTGCTAAAGCACATAAACAGGGAAACGTGTTACACATTAACATCCAGTAGTCCAATAGGATGCAGACAATAAACATTAAGTTAACATTCGTTTAAAAGCAACAATCATGTCAACACAATGTAGCAATATGAACAACACTGATGGATATCAGCAACAACATGAAAACAAGAATATTACAGGTGTCTGTGTGTGTGTGTGTGTGTGTGTCTGTGTCTTTGTGTACTTCACTGTCAGTTGATGAGCAGGTGTACAAAAAAAGGCTTTACAACATATATGGGCAAGTCCATTTAGGACAGCACATTTCCACCATAGTTCACATTAGGAAAAAATGACAGCATGAATGCTCACTAAACAAACATATACTACATATACCTTTTTATACACATTTTTTTTCAGTAATTTTTTAAGAGTGAAAGGGAAGTAAGCAATCGCTCATCATAGGATCATACATATTTCAGTTACAATATTAGTTACAATATTAGTGTTAGTTAGATCATCATGTCAAAGCTGGACCTGCAAAGTCTGAACGACACAAGTGTGCAATGATTGGAGTGATTTTGTTTCTTTTTTTTCTTGCTTTGCTTGTTTTCAAAAGGAAAAATCATAGTTGGTAAAAAATAAAATAAACTTTCGTTGAAAGGTATCACACTGTATAATTTACAAATATCTAAAGAGGTTTAGTGGATGCCATAAAACATCTGTGGAGCTTGAAGATTTGTAGTACATAGATGTTTGGCAGAGATAATTCAAAAGAATAAAATCATAAACTCTATCTAACTTTTTTGTTTGCTGGGGCAAAAAATGACTTTATGTCCCTTCCTCGTTTCATGATAACTATTAGAAGAAGAAAAAACGTAGGGGCATGCATTACATTTTGTTACCTAACCATCCCTCCCTACTTAACACTGGCAGATAACCTGTTGATTACTTTACTAAAAATGTATTTGTTATCGCGATGCAACAGCCAAGACGGATGAAGTTACGTGGTTAACATCACAACATTGTGTAGACCTAGCAAGGATAGCCTACTAACATTTGGATATTTGCTTCTGCTTCGATGAGTTTGCTTAGATATGATTACATTTCTAAACAAATCGAGACCAGACATTTAAAAACTTGATTTGATTTATGTGTGAGGAACAAAAGGAACATGTAGGCTATGTGCAAGAACAACAAGTCACTTATGATATTAAATCGTTTTGCTTACCTTCGACCTTCGGGTGCGCCACTCTAATTTACCCGTGTAGAACGTTGCCGTGTAGAGCGTTGCATTAGTTCCGCTTTTGGCGCTCGCGTGTAAAATAGTTATAAATTCATAATTTTTTATTTGGTCAGCACGGGGGGGCCACAGGGGTGGCCAGGGACATTTCCAGGGAGGCACGGGCCTCCCCCGGCCTCCGTGTAAAACCGCCACTGGCCTAGGCCTAGGTGTGTGGAGACACATATTGTAGGCTATAATGTGATGAGAAAATTATTGTCCTAAAAATGCTTTCCAGTTTCACTGACTCACCCAATGATGCACAGCTCATTCACTGGTGACGGCGGATGTGCTCGTGCCAAAAGCCTATCTCTCTCTCTCTCTTTTGTAAAACAATATTTGGAAGTTTATCAAATATTTTGGTAGCCTACAGCATAGAGTCTTCTCTTTTCAGCAGGAGCCATTTGCTTTCCAACCTGTGTTTTCCCTCAATTGTATTGGAAATATTGCGAAAGGCCTGTTTTGTCAGTTTTTTCACTGACAGATTTGCTTCGCGTTCCAGACTGTAGGCTATTCCTTGTTATTGGGCTACAATCCACAGCTATTGATCCTCTGTCGCTAAATTATAGGCCTTCTCGTGATGTAGTAGGCTATTCTGAATGATTTCATTTATTTCTGAACAGACAGCATTAATTCTATAAAACTTTGGCAAATTTATTAAAATTGATCAGCGGTGCTGCAGTTCGTTCAAAACCCTTCACGTGGCTATGATTCTTTAAGGAAATAAAGGATGCAACGCTGGAGAGATGAGAGTTGCAGGCTCATGTCTATCAGAGTAGAGATAGGGAGAGAGATCATAGAAACTGAATCTCATTGTGAGACATAATGACGCGCTTCTCACACAGCCAACGCCAAGCATTAGTCTCAAACATAGGTTAGTTACAATGTTAGGCAAATCATAAACCTGGCCAGCCCAACCCAAATCAAGTCTTAGAATATTAGGCCCGGGCTTAAAATCAACTTTTTCACATTACGTTATTTTTGTGGGGGCAGGATAATTAACTAAGAGGCAACTCAAATTAACTTTGATTTCTTTTGTTCAAATTATTACATTGCAAAAAGTTATAATTATGTTTAATGCCAGGAGAGGTACCGGATCTGGCCAAATAGGTTCCGGAACAAAACAGTCCAAAACCCTGCCAGAACAGGATCTGGCTCAAATTAAGCACTGGAACTAACAGTAAATTGACAGTTGTTATTAGGCCTACTGATGGTCGACACTGATAGTGGCTAATATTTAACATGATAGAAATAGGAAACAGAGAAAGTCGGGGTAACCTATAATAAAGACATTTGAGAGCGCACGTCCCTGCAAGTTAAAAGTCTGTACAATTTACATTCTGCATAATGGAACAGCATTTTATAAACTTAACTGTGGGAAAGTTGATATGTAGATATGGTTCAGTTTGCTGCCAAATGACTGGTTTCACATTTGTCTCCAGCGATTATAAGGTAAAATATATATCAAACAAGTACTAATTTACCTAGCTCTTATCAATAGCTCTTATCAAGTTGTAAATTACAGTGCATGGAGAATGGTGTTATTTCTATTGGAGAAAATAAAGTAGATGCTTTTTCCACTTGGAACCAGTAGGTTTGCTAGACCTTTTTCATGGTTTCCTCGCTCATAAAAGTGGTGGAATTATTAGGGAATTAAGTCAAGGTCAGAATACGGCGTATCTATAGACACACCTCCGCCACACCTTCATTTATTCGATCTCCACCCCAAACAAATAGCAGGTGAATAGGATTTGTTATGGATCCCCATTAGTTCCTGCCAAGGCAGCAGCAACTCTGCCTGCCCCCTCAGGCCACTACTCTACTACCACATATCTACAACACAAAATCCATGTGTACGTGTATGTATAGTGCGTATGTTATCGTGTATTCATGTGTCTCATGCTTAAGATCAAGGTCAGAATACACGTAGAGAGAAAAGTGCATGAAAAGGGAATTATGATGATTACCATCCTTCACATCATACTGCAGAAGCAGTGTTCTGCTGATATAACAATGTGCAAATATAAATACTTGTCTTTCATATTTTATTGTCATTCAATACCGATACAGATACTGTACTTATCAACATTTTGCATGGTGGTGCTGGGGCTACCTTGCCAAACATGTCAGTCGTCATAACTTCCTATATGGTGTCCCATTTCCCCTCCCCATCCGATTCAATAATTACAAAAAGTAATAGATGTGTCTTGTATCCTTTTCATGCTGAGTACAAGGTCTTTACTAATTCAGACATCAGTATCAACCCATCTTTCAGTAAGAGGACTCCATGACCAAAGCCTCTCACCTGTCCTCCATCTGTAGAAAAACGAGGTAGAGTTGATGAGTGAAAGGGTGGTGTTATCTTGTCCATATATTCCGTTTATTGTCTGTCTGTAAATTCTGTTTATTGTGGCAGCAATATTTCACAGAGTCAAATTCCTGTACATGCAAATGTATTTGGCGAATGAAGATATTCTGATATTAATAAACACTTGTGATGTCCTGTTTTATTAATAAAAACCTTTTGTCCCTTCTGAGGTTTTCGGTCATTAGATCAACTCCAGGTCCCTCTCGTCACAGATAATTATCGTGAAGGAGCCTGACTTACAGATCGACCAAGCTCCTACCACAGAGAAACATTTGTTAATTTTGATTTGATTTATTAGGATCCCCATTAGCCGACGCCAATGGCGACAGCTAATCTTAGTGGGGTCCAACACATAATGAAAAAAGACATTACAGACAACAGACTTTACAATTTACATACATTTAAAAACATTAGCATGTAGTGTGTGTGTGTGTGCATCTATCAGTTACACATACATGTCAGTATGTACGCGAGGGCCTAGAGAGCTGCCCTGCGGTACACCACATTTTACATGTTTGACATTAGAGAAGCTTCCATTAAAAAAAAGCCTCTGAGGTCTATTATATAGATAGCTCTGAATCCATGATATGGCAGAGGTTGAAAAGCCATAACACACAATATCGGTCAAAAGTTTTAGAACACCTACTCATTCAAGGGTTTTTCTTTATTTTTACTATTTTCTACATTGTAGAGAGAGGGAGAGAGAGAGAGAGAATTTCACTTCACCAATTTGGACTATTTTGTGTATGTCCATTACATGAAATCCAAATAAATATCCATTTAAATTTAAGGTTGTAATGCAACAAAATAGGAAAAACGCCAAGGGGGATGAATACTTTTGCAAGGCACTGTACAACATTAACAATGTCTACACTGTATTTCTGATCAATTTGATGTTATTTTAATGGACAGAAAAATTGCTTTTCTTTCAAAAACAAGGACATTTCTAAGTGACTCCAAACTTTTGAACGGTAGTATATGTAGCAGGTTAGGCGAATTGGGTTATGGTTAGAATTAGGGTTAGGGGAAGGGTTAGCTAAAGTGCTAGTTGTCCCCGACCAGACTCTAATACGCAACCTTTGGATTGCTAGACACGGTCACGGTATACGCCCACCCAGATGGTATATCTCCCTACTTTCTTTTCTGTCTAGAGTAACTAGACCATTAGTACATATCATACGTCTTCGAAGGTGCAGAATAATGTATATAGTATGCTTCGTATGGCTCTGAGGCCGGGCTGGTGTCTGTGTTTATGGGATCCTAAAGAATTTTGGTTTTTGACACACACAATCTCTCTGAACCCATGACCTCCAGGTGATGCACCTCAGTGTGTGCGTTCATTCATCTGTGAATGTATGAGATTTGATTACTCTTCTGAGTAAATATGCCTATAAGTCAGTCTCAGTTGATCTGATCTTCCAGGAAGTTACAGTATGTTGGTCAATGAGTCTCATGACAGAGGGTTCGGGGTAATGTGGATCAGCTGCTTAGCGCTAACTGCAGTCCATTGTGTGTGTGTGTGCGTGCGTGTGTGTGTGTGTGTGCGTGTGCGTGTGTGTGAAATGTGCTGCATACTGTAAGAGGATCAGGTCTGGGTCCAGGGGTCTGACAAAACAACAGAACCATTAACAACAACACTAATCTATCTACCAACTACAATACATGCCTGTGTTACCGATTGCTGTAGTCTCTGTTATACATAACGCACACTCGCTCACTCACGCACAGCGCACATACTGGAGAAAGGTTCAGATAATGGGAACACGTACACATCCATACATCATACACTATAAAAACATGCTGGTAGATACCCATAGACTTCCAGTCATTGTGCTAAAGCAAGTTAGCACTGGCTCGTAAAACTACCACCAACTTTCTTCATACTGGACACAGAGACATAAACATGTATCAACGCATTCATCTGACTCCGGGGAAGTAGATAAATCCTGAAGTATCTCTTTAATGAGGTTTACACAAGCGTTTGAGTTCATAAAGTGCCAATGCATATGCCAATGTCGGGATATGTAAATAATACATATCCTAACATTGTATCTCAATGTTGGCATATGTAAATAATAATGTGAAATTTAGATTAGAATATGTAATGTGCAAAAATATTCAAGGAAAATAAAAATGTGCAGTGTACAAACTTAACATGATGAACAGGAATTATGTTAACTCTCACGGGTGGCCAAAACAACTATTTGAAAGCCACGCCCCTAATAGGCCACGCCTCCTGGATATAACATATGGATTACATTATAAAAGACTCAATGCTGCTGGGTCAACCCAACTGATGGTTAAAAAAAAAACCTGATTGGTAAATTAACAACAACTGATGGTGAAATGAACCCATGTTTGGGTAATCCAAAAAGCCCAACATGTTCATGGAACCAATCTGGCTCAGTCAAAATAACCCAGCGTGTGTTCTGTCAACTATTTGGGGGGGAGAGATTCAATTAATCACAGCATGTACTGTATCGGTGAATCCCAAAACACTGCCTTGCCCCTATACTAACTCGCTCAGAGGGCCCTCTGTTGTCACCTGTTGCTGACCAAAATCAGAGGATGACTTCCAGAGAGTAGCGAGGGGATCAATAAACCCATCATACTAGTGACTTGGATGATACAATTCATGTTTAAGTTTTAAATAGGAATAAAACTGCACGAAATTCAAATGAAGGGTTTGCCCCGCCATTGTAAGCAAGGTTTGAAAATATTATGTTTGTTTGGCTGAATCTACAGTGCCTTCGGAAAGTATTCAGACACCTTGATTTTTTCCACATTTTGTTATGTTACAGCCTTATTCAACTGATTGGACATGATTTGGAAAGGCACACCTGTCTATGTAAGGTCTCACAGTTGACAGTGCATGTCAGAACAAAAATCAAGCCATGAGGTCGAAGGAATTGCCTGTAGAGCTCCGATGACAGGATTGTGTCGAGGCACAGATCTGGGGAAGGGTACAAAAAAAAAAACTGCAGCATTGAAGGTCCTCAAGAACACAGTGGCCTCCATCATTCTTAAATGGAATAAGATTGGAACCACCAACACTCTTCCTAGAGCTGGCCGCCCGGCCAAATTGAGCAATTGGGGGAGAAGGGCCTTGGTCAGGGAGGTGACCAAGAACCCGATGGTCACTCTGACAGAGCTCTAGAGTTCCTCTATGGAGATGGGAGAACCTTCCAGAAGGACAACCATCTCTGAAGCACTCCACCAATCAGGCCTTTATGGTACAGTGGCCAGGCGGAAGCCACTGCTCAGTAAAAGGCACGTGACAGTTCGCTTGGAGTTTGCCAAAAGGCACCTAAAGACTCTCAGACCATGAGAAACAAGATTCTCTGGTTTGATGAAACCAAGATTGAACTCTTTGGCCTGAATGCCAAGCGTCATGTCTGGAGGAAATCTGGCACCATCCCTACGGTGAAGTATGGTGGTGGCAGCATCATGCTGTGGGGATGTTTTTCAGCGGCAGGGACTGGGAGACTAGTCAGGAACGAGGCAAAGATGAACAGAGCAAAGTACAAAGAGATCCTTGATGAAAACCTGCTCCAGAGCGCTCAGGACCTCAGACTGGGGAGAAGGTTCACCTTCCAACAGGACAATGACCCTAAGCACACAGCCAAGACAACGCAGGAGTGGCTTCGGGACATGTCTCTGAATGTCCTTGAGTGGCCCAGCAAGAGCCCGGACTTGTACCCGATTGAACATCTCTGGAGAGACCTGAAAATAGCTGTGCAGCGACGCTCCCCATCCAATCTGACAGAGTTTGAGAGAATCTGCAGAGAGGAATGGGAGAAACTCCCCAAATACAGGTGTGCCAAGCTTTTAGCGTCATATCCAAGAAGACTCGAGGCTGTAATCGATGACAAAGGTGCTTCAACAAAGTAATGAGTAAAGGGTCTGAATACTTATGTAAATGTGATATTTCAGTTGTTTTTTTGTATATACATTCGATACAATTTCTAAAAACCTGTTTTTGCTTTGTCAATATGGGGTATTGTGTGTAGATTGATGAGAAGAAAAAAAGAATTTAATCAATTTTAAAATAAGGCTGTAAAGTAACAACATTTGGAAAAAGTCAAAGGGTCTGAATACTTTCCGAATGCACTGTAGTTGATGATCCGTGCCTTATGGGATTCCACTTCGCAGGTGGCTGGGTTGAAGTGCCTATTGGAGGATCTAATTAGCCCTGACTCCCTACATCATTATCACTCCCTCAACTTTGGGACACTTGGCGGAGGCGCACATGAACGCGCAAATAGAGAGAGGGAGAGGGTGAAAGAGGGTGAGAGAACGTTAGTGAGTGAGTGTGAGTGCTTTCTCATTTCTCACTCCCTGGTCTCAGTCTGTTCTGTGTGTATGGGAGACAGGGTCGTGCTGCTGTGGCTAGAGGACTGACGCAGAGCACTCTACTACTAACGGAGTTTCCCTCCTCCCTTTCTGTCTCTGTCTCTCTAGATTGTTTTACTGACACCCGTGGCAAGAATGAGCTCGCGCTCGCAAGTCAAGGCGGGCAGCGTCCCCACACCAAACCCGTCTCTCGCGCCTTGGAACATCAGCACTGTAAGCGCGCATCGCCTGATGGAGCTGCCGCCTGCGTCCACCTCGGTAAGTTAACGGCAGACACTACTTTGGCTGGTTGACTGTTCAGTGATTTATTTCATTTAAGTTCTTTATCGTTTATTTGGTTATTCTCTTTGGCAAAAAATAACACGGGGGCATCTATTTTAGGAGAGAGACCTGTCACTAGAAGGCAGCGATCAAACGTGTTACATACCATACCTAGCCTACATAAAATCCATGGGAGCCTATAATGAGGGGTTGACGTTGTAACGGGATGCCCCGTTCTCTGCGTGCACTGCTAGCCCGCTGGTATGTGGTGCGTTACAGTTTGTCCAAGGGGCAGCTCTGGAGAAAGGCTTTTTGATCGGATTTCATTCATCTTCTGTGTGTTTCCTCTCCTCTCCCATTGAGAGGTGTTTTGTTGTGCTTTAACAATAGCCTACACACTAAGAAAATAGGGTTCTTTACAAGGGTGATGGTTCTATGTGGAACCATAATGATTTAAAGAGTCCTTTGAGCCCTTCAACGGTTCTTAGCAGTTCAGAAAGGGCTATTTTCTCTTTTAGTGATAATTTAAATGTAGGGGCAGGGGTGGGTCATTCGAATATTTTGAAGAGTGGTTTGTGCACAGCTCTTTTTGTGAGAGTGTTATTCCAGTTTCTCTAATCTGTTGTGTTTTGCCATTACATGTTAAACGTGACTATGGCCAGTTATGGTGTCTTGTGAAAACCTCAGGTATGGCCTTGTGTAAATTGAGAACTTGTCAATTAACAACATAATAATAACACCTAAGGAATTTTAACAATATCATATGGCTAACCAGAATACACACACAAAAAAAAACGGTATTGCTACTCAAAAGGATCTACAAAGAACCTTTGAGATTTATAGCACATGTTTTTTTAATGTTATAAATAATAGCCTACTAAAGCACACTGTGGATTTTCCGTCTTTTAACAGAATCATTTAAGTGATTCAATCAACTGTATTTATACCTAAAATAAATGTATGGGCTAACCAAATAACATGCAGACAACACATGACAACGTGAGAAATGCATATCATATCATAGGCTGAATGAATGAACACGAGAGAGAGAGAGAGACTAGGAATCACCCAGGAGCCATCCAGGAGCGCACCATAGGCTAATGTACACTCAATAAAAAGTGGGGTAAATAGTGGACAGAACACACATTGGGTTATTTTTGACCCAGCCAGTTGGGTGACTTAGTTGGGTTAGTGAGCTATGATCCACCGGGTCAGATCAGAAGACTGGAAGCGTGGCTTAGTATTGGTGTGGCTTTTAGATCATTATTTTTGACCACCCGTGAGAGTAAGTGTAATTCCGGTTAATCTGTTCTGTTGTATTGTCAACACCGGTCGAGAAGAGACACTTTTGTAGCTTAATGAGGGTTACTCAAGTTGAGTTCCTCAATGACCAATCTGTGTTTTCCAAATGATACACAAATCAATAAATAATGAACCAAATAAAATATATTATATGCTAATTAATGTAGAGGGTTGTTGCTTTCCCAGTACAGTCTGTTCCACTATCGACAGTGTGTGTGTGCCTGCGTGCGAAAGCTGTTTGTATTCAAGCAAACAGCAAAATTACCTTTAAAAAATGGATTAAACAACATCTCATGGAACGGCAGGGACTGTGAGGGGACACACACACAAACACACACAGAACAGACACTCTAACACAAACATTATTTTTTGTTGTTGTATTGTTTGTATGTCGTTGTGTTTTGAATTTGTGTGACTGTCCTTGTGTATCAGTGTATCAGTGTTTTGTGGACCCCAGGAAGAGTAGCTGCTGCTTGTGCAAAAGCTAATGGAGATCCTAATAAACCAAATAAAATGAAAAGGCCTGCAGCTGAGTTCTTTATTGATATACTGTAATACAGTAAAAGAATACTCATCTATCTACCAACTTCTACATAGTTATTATGGACATGACCTGTAAAGAGTCAGGGTTATGGGTTAAATCCAGATAATGAAATCAGGGTCAGGTTTAAAACATGTTGTTTTTTATTTCATGTCTGAGATCATCTCCTTCTGTCTCCTCTGTACCCACCTCAGGTTACTTTTAGTTTGGGTTACCATGAGGTGGTTTAGTCTCATGTAATAGATGTCTCCTGTACAATGTACAAATAGAAAGACTCAAAACATCATGATTGTGAAATTAAACCATAAAAAGTAGTGCCCCTAACCTGAGATCTGGTGTTTGGAGGATGTTTGAATGTAAACCCAATGTAAGTGTTATGATACACAGAAAGTGTTTTTTAAACAGAATAGAAGTACTCTGAAACACCCAAAGTGGTTCTTCAATCTGAATATTGGTGTTTTTAAGAGTGTTGCGAAAACACTTCTTGGGGTTTCAGTGTATGTCAAAGGAAGCATTTTTATTTTTATTTTTGCAGACTGTCTCTCTTTCAACCAAATGGTTAAGAAATGCAAATGTTTATAGCCTAAATATTGATTGATTGATGAGGGCCTGTGGAGAATATTTTTTCTTCATTGGTGAAATTGAACTGGGGTGAATTGAAATTGACTAAAAAAAAAATTAATGCAAGTTGTTTCAATGACTTGTTAATTTCATTTTACCAAAATATTTCGGAATAAATACAACTTAATATTTTGCTAAAAAAAATGTAAGTATCTTTTGTGAGGATAACGAAAGATAGAACACATTTTGTGATTGAACACATTGGAAGTCTGGTTTTAGTCTCCTTGCACTTCCTATCTTAACATCTTAACAGCTCTGTTTCTTGAGGATAATGAGTAATACTTTTTGGGGGACTTTATGATTATTTTACACAATGTTGTATGAATGTTTGTAGAAATGAAGTATACTTCTATATTAGAATCAAGCAGCTTGTTGGCGTAATCATGATGAATGGATACCAAAACCGTCAGTCAAAATTGCGTTCAATGATTAGACCACCCATTCCCACATTTCCAACTTTTGACTTTAGAGAGAAGTATATTATCCTGCAATGTGTGGTGTTAAACCACTAGTTACTGCTGGTGGATTGAGTGTGGTGCTCAACAATTCCTGCTAAAATAGGTTAAACAGGCAAATTATCAGATACATAAATCAATGTTAAACATGAAAATGTCTCCCGACATGGTCTAAGGCACTGCATCGCAGTGCTAGCTGTGCCACTAGAGATCCTGGTTCGAATCCAGGCTCTGTCGTAGCCGGCGCGACCGGGAGACCCATGGGGCGGCGCGCAATTGGCCCAGCGTCGTCCAGGGTAGGGGAGGGAATGGCCGGCAGGGATGTAGCTCAGTTGATAGAGCATGGCGTTTGTAACGCCAGGGTTGTGGGTTCGATTCCCACAGGGGGTAGGAAAAATAAAATAAAAAATGTATGCATTCACTAACTGTAAGTCGCTCTGTATAAGAGCGTCTGCTAAATGACTAAAATTTAAAAAATTTAAAATACTTCAGGAAAAGTCATATAATTCTGCACTACACTGGATTTAAAACACTATAAAAGTGTTTAGAGGCTTTAGAGAGATAAAACAACACTAAAAAGAGAAGAAATCTAATTCTGCATTGAACAGAACTCGAAACACCAAAATAGTGTTTTCAACCTTTTTCTGGGTAGTGCTCCCAGTCCCTGGCAAGGTGTTGCATAACACTTGATTAAATGGTCACTGGGAAATCATGCATCCAATCCAGACCTCTAAAATCCCCCTGCTACCGTATGAGTCCAGGGAGATTTCTGGGGTGAGATACGTTCAAGACACGCACCTGATCGCGTGCACCCACTTGCATATTTGTAGAATATTCTAACTCCGGATAGGGTGTGTCAACATGATGACATATCTAAACCTTTATACTTAGACATTAACTAATCAACATATTTTCTGAAATGTATAATATCTGTAGCCATTACCTGATCATTTATGTATCCGTATAAAAAATAATAATATATCATTTCAATAGATAGCCTTACATGATATGTGAATCATAGATATTTTAATACAGTGCCTATAGAAAGTGTACACCCCCCTTTTAAAATGTCCCCTTTTGTTGCCTTATAGCCTGGAATTTAAATGCATTAAAACAAATATATCCCATTGATCTACACATCCTACCCCACAACTTCCAAGTGAAAAGAATATTCTGAATGTTTTTTTTGAATTAATAAAACAAAAAAATGAAATAGCTGGATAAGTGTTCACACCCCTTGTAATAGCAATCCTAAAAGAGCTCAGGTGTATATAACCAATCACCTTCAGAATCACACACCAACTTAATTGGCCTCCATCTGTGCTAAATTGTAGTGATTCACATGATTTCTGGATACATTCAGCAGTTCCTGTAGCTTCCCACTGCTGGGTAGTGAATTGCAAAGCAAACACACAACCATGAGCCAGGGAGCTTTCAAAAGAACTCCGGGACAAAGTTGTGGAAAGGCATCTCTGGAGACCTCCCATTCATCACTTCCCTCATCAACTCATCCCTGACCACTGGCTGCGTCATTCAAAATGGCCCGAGTCATTCCCCTCCTCTGATGTCAAAAACTACAGACCGGTGTCCCTTCTTTCTTTTCTTTCCAAAACACTTGAGCGCGCTGTCTCTGACCAACTCTCTCACTATTTCTCTCAGAAGTATCTTCTTGACCCTAACCATTCAAGCTTCAAGACGGGTCAATCAGCTGAGACTGCTCTTCTCTCTGTCACGGAGGCTCTCCGCACTACCAAAGCTAAATCTCTATCCTCTGTTCTCATCCTCCTAGATCTATCTGCTGCCTTTGACACCGTGAACCATCAGATCCTCCTCTCCACCCTCTCAGGGCTGGGCGTCTCAGGATCGGCACACTTGGATTGCATCCTACCTGGCAGGCCACTCCTACCAGGTGACGTGGAGAGGATCTGTGTCTGCACCATGTACTCTCAGTAATTGGTGTCACCCAGGGCATGGTTCTAGGCCCTCTCCTCTTCTCTCTATACACCAAGTCACTCGGCTCTGTCGTATCGTCACATGGTCTCTCCTATCATTACTATTTGTATTTATTATGGGTCCTCTATGCAGATGACACTCAACTACTTTTCTCCTTCCCCCCTTCTAACACCCAGGTGGCGACATGCATCTCTGCGTGCCTGGCAGATCTCAGCTTGGATGTCGGTCCACCACCTTAAGCTCAACCTCGACAAGACGGCACTGCTCTTCCTCCCAAGGAAGGCCTGCCCACTCAAAGACCTCTCCATCACGGTTCACAACTCCATGGTTTGTCAGAGTGCAAAGAACCTTTGTATGACCCTGGACAACAGCCTGTTGTTCTCTGCAAACATCAAAGCAGTGACTCACTCCTGCAGGCTCATGTTCTACAACATCCGTAGAGGACGACCCTACCACACACAGGAAGCGGCGCAGGTCCTGTAACTCGCTATTGGCTGGGCTCCCCGCTTGTGCCATCAAACCCCTGCAATTTATCCAGAACACTGCAGCCCGCCTTCCCAGGTTCTCCCATGTCACCCCATTCCTCCGCACACTCCACAAAAATTTAAAATGTTAAATAAAAAATGGGATGGATATTAAAAGATTTCAAAGGCCTTGAATATCCCTTGGAGCACGGTCAAGGAAATTATTAAAAAGTGGAAGGTGTATGGCACCATCAAGACCCTGCCTAGATCGTCCCTCCAAACTGGATGACTGAGCCAGTAGGAGGCTGATCAGAGAGGCTAGCAAGTGTCCAATGGCAACTTTGAAAGAGATACAGGCTTTTCTTGCCAAGACTGGTCAAAGTGTGCATGTGACAACAATATCCCAAGCACTCCACAAATCTGCCATGTATTCTAGAGTGGCAAGAAGGACGCCATTACTCAAGAAAGCCCACCTTGAATCCCGTTTGAAGTATGCAAAAAAAAACACTGGAGATTCTGTAGCCATGTGGCAAAAAGTTGTGACTTTTTCTGACAAAACTAAAATTGAACTTTTTGGCCTAAATGCAAAGTGTCACGTTTTGCGCAAACCCAACACGGCACATCATCCAAGGAACACCATCCCTACTGTGAAACATGGTGGTGGCAGCATTATCAGTATAGAAGGAAAAATAAATGGAGCAATGTACAGAAAAGTCCTTGATGAAAACTTGCTGAAACTGGGACGGAAGTTCACCTTTCAGCATGACAATGACCCGAAGCACGCAGCCAAAGCTACAGTGGAGTGGCTGAGGAATATAAAGGTAAAAGTCCTTGAGTTGTCCAGTCAGAGCCCCGACCTAAATCCAATCGAAAATGTGTGGAATGACTTGAAGATTGCTGTCTCCCCAAGGAACGTGACAGAGCTTGAACAGTTTTGTAAAGTAGAATGGTCAAATATAGCCAAATCTACGTGTGCAAAGTTGGTATAGACCTATCCCAACAGACTCACAGCTGTAATTGCTGCCAAAGGTGCTTCCACCAAGTATTAACTCAGGGGTGTGGAGACTTATCCAATTATGATATTTCAGTTTCGTATTATTTATATCCTTTTTTTTTTACAAGAAAAATACAATTCCCCTAAAAGCTGTTGAGTATTGTGTGCAGATAAAATCCTTATTTAAATGCATGAAACTCTGAGGCACTGACAAAACAAAATGGGGGTGTAGACTTTCTATAGGCACTTTACTCATCCTCGTATGTCTGATCGAAAATGGGCTAAATTCGATTCATGAAATGTCTAGCGACTAAATCATTGTGCCTCTTCATATGAAGGTGACATATCTGGCTATACAAGGCACGGAAAGGCAAACATCGTCATATTGAACCAAGTTGCTATTTCCAAAGCACATCTCTGCTATTTCTGTTTAAAAAATGCAGCATAGCAAATCCAGAGCTCCAATCACAACACGTCTTCTGTAGTGATGCAAACGTAGGCTAATCTTTGTGAACATTTATTTTATTTATTTAACAGAAAATAAAAGTTGCACACCCTCAATACCCCTGCCTGCCCTGTTTGTTATTATGGATGATGCGATGGGTGCAGATTGTTTCATCAGTGGTGGTCCCTCGCAGTCCAGACCCATTGTGGTGGTATTGTTGGTCTGTGATCCACTCCAAACTGTCAATGCATAAGTCATTAATAAAAATTGTGTCGATATTTCAAGAAAACATTGTCATTTCACATAACCATACCACAAGGTAGCTACTCTACCTGCTTCATTCATGACGAGAAAACTAACTGGAACTAATTTAGCTAGATAGCCAAGCCAACTAGCTAGCTAGGTAACCCTACTGGCTACTGGTCAAATTAGTTAATGTTCTTGATTCTAGTTGCTAAGATAAATAAAACATATCTCAAATTAGCAACTCACTTTAGCGTTAACTTCTTTGAGGTCTTTTCTGAACAGCTTCACACTTGCTTCTCAGTTAAACAGTGTGACTGTTTACACACTCATTTGTGGCACCAAAATTCAAAAAATGACAGTTGGAATAATCACATATTCCAATGAATATGTCAAATTATTGAGCATGTCCTCAAAACCCAAATAAGCATCAGAAATGCAACTTATTTAGCATATCAAAATGCATATCTGGATCCTATGTAGGCCTACTGTCAGTATTTGTCAACATATAGAGAAAATAAGATGTCCATATTGTCACGATCGTCAGGGAGAGACCAATGCGCAGCGTGTTGAAAGAACATGTTTACTTTATTAAATTAAAGCACGAACAAAACAACAAACGACTCGTGAAGTCCACGGTGACAATGACCGAACACGGAACAAAAACCCACAAACACAAAGGGAAAAACTGACAGTTTAAATATGGCTCCCAATCAGAGACAACCAGCCAACAGCTGACACTCGTTGCCTCTGATTGGGAGTCACTCAGGCAAAACATAGAAATAGACGAACTAGAACCCCCAACATAGAAATACACCACATAGAACAAACACACCCTGGCTCAACAACTAGAGTCCCATAGCCAGGGTGTGACAGTACCCCCCCCCCTAAAGGCGCGGACTGCGACCGCGCCTCAAAAAGAGCAAAACAGGGGAGGGCTGGGTGGGCATACCTCCTCGGCGGCGGTTCTGGCTCCGGGCATGCCCACCACCCTCCAACAAACCCCCCATAGCGCCCCTGGTCCGGTCTGGCCCCGCTGGCTGGAGCTGGACTGGACGTAGCAGGAGCGGTTAGCTTCAACTCCGTAGTGGAGCCGTTGACCGGTACCTGGTTAGGCACCGGTGACCCAGGCACGGGTTGTGCCGGACAGACGACGCGCACCCCTGGCTTGGTGCGTGAGGCAGGAAAGGACCGGACCTGGCTGACGATGCGCACCCCTGGCTTGGTGCGTGGAGCAGCAACGGGCCGGACCGGGCTGACGATACGCACCCCTGGCTTGGTGCGTGGAGCAGCGACGGGCCGGACCGGGCTGACGATGCGCACCCCTGGCTTGGTGTGTGGAGCCGGAACGGGCCTCACCGGACTGACGACTCGCACTCCTGGCTTGGTGCGAGTGGCAGGAATGGGCTGGACCAGGCTGACGACTCGCACCCCTGGCTTGGTGCGAGTAGCAGGAACGGGCTGGACCAGGCTGACGACTCGCACCCCTGGCTTGGTGCGAGTGGCAGGAACAGGCCGGGCCGGGCTGGCGACGCGCACCGTAGGCTTGGTGCGTGGAGCAGGGACAGGCCGGGCTGGGCTGGCGATGCACACCGTAGGCTTGGTGCGTGGAGCAGGGACAGGCCGGGCTGGGCTGGCGACGCACACCGTAGGCTTGGTGCGTGGAGCAGGGACAGGCCGGGCTGGGCTGGCGACGCACACCGTAGGCTTGGTGCGTGGAGCAGGGACAGGCCGGACTGGGCTGGCGACGCACACCGTAGGCTTGGTGCGTGGAGCAGGGACAGGCCGGGCTGGGCTGGCGACGCACACCGTAGGCTTGGTGCGTGGAGCAGGGACAGGCCGGGCCGGGCTGGCGACGCACACCGTAGGCTTGGTGCGTGGAGCAGGGATAGGCCGGGCCGGGCTGGCGACGCACACCGTAGGCTTGGTGCGTGGAGCAGGGACAGGCCGGGCTGGGCTGGCGACGCACACCGTAGGCTTGGTGCGTGGAGCAGGGACAGGCCGGGCCGGGCTGGCGACGCGCACCGTACACTTAGTGCGGGAAGCAGGAACGGGCCGGGCCGGGCCGGCGACGCACACCGTAGGTTTGGTGCGAGGGGCAGGAACATGCCGGGCCGGGCTAGCAACGCACACCGTGGGCTTGGTGCGAGGGACAGGAACAGGCCGGGCTGGGCTGGCGACGTGCACCGTACACTTAGTGCGGGAAGCAGGAACGTGCCGGGCCGGGCCGGCGACGCACACCGTAGGTTTGGTGCGAGGGGCAGGAACAGGCCGGGCCGGGCTGGCGACGCACACCGTAGGCTTGGTGCGAGGGTAGGAACAGGCCGGGCTGGGCTGGCGACGTGCACCGTACACTTAGTGCGGGAAGCAGGAACGGGCCGGACCGGACTGGTGACGCACACCACTTGCTTGGTGTGAGAAGCGGGACTGGGTTTCATCATAACCCTCCGCTCCCTCAGCTGCCTACCGAGTTCCTCTCGCCGTGCCTCATTTCTCACCCTTTCCCTTATCGCCTCCAATAGCTCCATCCTCTGCAACACTAACTCCTGCTCCCTCTGGGCCAGTAGCCCCCTTAACCTGGTGGCCTCCTCACCTAATCGCCCTGTGGCAGCCTCCTGCTGCCCAGTTGCCCCTGCCGTGTGCCCCCCCTAAAATTTTTTTGGGGTTGCCTCTCGACCGTCCGACGCTGACACTGCTTACGCCGTTGCTCCTCTCTCCGTCGCCTCTCAACTGTCTCACTCCATGGCCGGCGATCCATCCCGGCCAGGATCTCCTCCCAGGTCCAGGACCCTTTCCCGTCCAATATCTCCTCCCATGTCCAGGCTGCCTGCTCCTGGACACGCTGCTTGGTCCTGGTATGGTGGGTTTTTCTGTCACGATCGTCAGGGAGAGACCAATGCGCAGCGTGTTGAAAGAACATGTTTACTTTATTAAATTAAAGCACGAACAAAACAACAAACGACTCGTGAAGTCCACAGTGACAATGACCGAACACGGAACAAAAACCCACAAACACAAAGGGAAAAACTGACAGTTTAAATATGGCTCCCAATCAGAGACAACCAGCCAACAGCTGACACTCGTTGCCTCTGATTGGGAGTCACTCAGGCAAAACATAGAAATAGACGAACTAGAACCCCCAACATAGAAATACACCACATAGAACAAACACACCCTGGCTCAACAACTAGAGTCCCATAGCCAGGGTGTGACACATATAGGCTACACCATGTATGATATCCAGAGGGAATCCAAAAATGATTTGTGCTGAAAGAAAAATATGGATTTCATATTTGTCAAATTATTGAGCATGTGCTGAAAACTCAGAAATGCATCAGAAATCGTCCTTATTTTCAGCATATCAAAAAGCATATCAAGATCCGGATATGAACATCAGCCAAGAGAAGCATATCTGGAATCAATATAGCTTAATATATTGAATGTGCTGAGAAAACACAGATATGCGATGTATAAAGTCAGTATTTGTCAACATGAAGAGAGAAAATAGGATGTTGCATATCTCAGGATATCGAATGAGTCCATATCAGGATATGGTGCATATCCACAAAACTCAAAATATGCATTGGGCATGTTCTGTATTCTCTAGAATATATATAACGTGTCAAGTAAAGATATTCCCTGATATGGACCCTTTTCGTCCAGCAGGTGTTACAACACACCATGTAATGTTCCAAAACATTTCAGGATGATGTGTTTCAATTCTCCATCAAAGCTAAGGTTCCGTCTCCTTTGTGTTGGTGGCAGCTCAGTTGCCAATAGTTTTGGTGTTAAAAAGCACTTACAAAACATACGTTTCACTGTGCGTGACTGACAGACTGAAGCCCTACTGCATACCTCGTCTCTCGGGCTACATTCACTGGTTGTGTGTGCGTGTGTTTGGCAACTTAACCTCAGGTTGATATTTGACATTCATCCAACAGCCACAAACATTGGATTTTTGGAACAAAGAAATAACCAGTGCCAAAAGGAACATGTCTCATAAACATGACATTTACTTGTAAAAAATAAGGCTTGTGACGCAAGAACCTCGACGGGTTAAGATTGGGTCATAACCCCTGGGTGGTCAAGTTTAGGGTAGGTGTTAGGTACAGGTTAAAGAGGTTGGAGCTGCAACAGTGTGGCAGTAGAACTTCAGGTCCATCAATCATCATCCTCTTCCTCTTCTTCTCTTCCTCCTTCCTGCTCTACTTCCTGCTCTACTTCCTGCTCCTCTTGTTCCTCCATTTGTCTCTGCTAATTAGCATTTTGGCAGCTCACACACTAACATTAGCTACCTGCTGACAAGGAAAAACACACACGCATGCATTCACAGTGCACACAGACACAGGCAATCACGCACGCACAGGGTTGGGGAGTAACAGATTACATGTAATCTGATTACAAAAAACTGTAACTGCAATCAGTTAAATTACCAGCAAAAATATTCTAATCAGATTATAGATACTTTTGAAAAACTAGATGATTTAGTTATTGGTTTTACTTTCAAACTCAGAAAGGGTGTTTGCGGGGGAAAATGTTATGACAGCTTTCTGTTTTCTCAATGACATTCAAATCAGCATTGAAAAAAGGTGCAAGTTTAAATTTGTTCCACCTGAGAGAGTCTGACCAGAAGTCAGAGACCACTATGATGACCACCAATCAGAGACCACTATGATGACACACCTAATGATGACCACCAATCAGAGACCACTATGATGACACACCTAATGATGACCACCAATCAGAGACCACTATGATGACACACCTAATGATGACCACCAATCAGAGACCACTATGATGACACACCTAATGTTGACCACCAATCAGAGACCACTATGATGACACACCTAATGATGACCACCAATCAGAGACCACTATGATGACACACCTAATGATGACCACCAATCAGAGACCACTATGATGACACACCTAATGATGACCACCAATCAGAGACCACTATGATGACACACCTAATGATGACCACCAATCAGAGACCACTATGATGACACACCTAATGATGACCACCAATCAGAGACCACTATGATGACACACCTAATGTTGACCACCAATCAGAGACCACTGTGATGACACACCTAATGATGACCACCAATCAGAGACCACTATGATGACACACCTAATGATGACCACCAATCAGAGACCACTATGATGACACACCTAATGTTGACCACCAATCAGAGACCACTGTGATGACACACCTAATGATGACCACCAATCAGAGACCACTATGATGACACACCTAATGATGACCACCAATCAGAGACCACTATGATGACACACCTAATGTTGACCACCAATCAGAGACCACTGTGATGACACACCTAATGATGACCACCAATCAGAGACCACTATGATGACACACCTAATGATGACCACCAATCAGAGACCACTATGATGACACACCTAATGTTGACCACCAATCAGAGACCACTGTGATGACACACCTAATGATGACCACCAATCAGAGACCACTATGATGACACACCTAATGATGACCACCAATCAGAGACCACTATGATGACACACCTAATGTTGACCACCAATCAGAGACCACTGTGATGACACACCTAATGATGACCACCAATCAGAGACCACTATGATGACACACCTAATGATGACCACCAATCAGAGACCACTATGATGACACACCTAATGATGACCACCAATCAGAGACCACTATGATGACACACCTAATGTTGACCACCAATCAGAGACCACTGTGATGACACACCTAATGATGACCACCAATCAGAGACCACTATGATGACACACCTAATGATGACCACCAATCAGAGACCACTATGATGACACAGCTAATGATGACCACCAATCAGAGACCATTATGATGACACCTAATGATGACCACCAATCAGAGACCACTGTGATGACACACCTAATGATGACCACCAATCAGAGACCACTATAATGACACACCTAATGATGACCACCAATCAGAGACCACTATGATGACACATCTAATGATGACCACCAATCAGAGACCACTATGATGACACGCCTAATAATGACCACCAATCAGAGACCACTATGATGACACACCTAATGATGACCACCAATCAGAGACCACTATGATGACACCTAATGATGACCACCAATCAGAGACCACTGTGATGACATACCTAATGATGACCACCAATCAGAGACCACTATGATGACACACCTAATGATTACCACCAATCAGAGACCACTATGTTGACACACCTAATGATGACCACCAATCAGAGACCACTATGATGACACACCTATTGATGACCACCAATTAGAGACCACTATGATGACACACCTAATGATGACCACCAATCAGAGACCACTATGATGACACACCTAATGATGACCACCAATCAGAGACCACTATGATGACACACCAAATGCTTTTGATGGATCCTTTTTGTCTTCTTCTAATGCCTCTTAAAGGGAAAGTAATCCCAAAGTAACTGAAAGTAATCCAATTACATCACTGAGTTTGTGTAAAACGGAAGTTACATTACTGATTACAATTTTGGACAGGTAACTATTAACTGTAACAGATTACATTTAAAAAGTAACCTACCCAAACCTGCACACACACACACACACACACACACAGTCCCAGCCCCGTACTCTGTCTGGTGTATGAATATATAGTGTGGTCAGATGGGCCCCCCTGACAACAAACCTTAACCCTTAACCCTTAACCCTTAACCCTTAACCCTTAACCCTAAACCTAACCTTAACTACTAACCCCTAACCCTAATTCTAACCCGAACTCTAATTGTAACCCTTACCCTAAACCTAAGCCTAAACTAACCTTGTTCCTTGTGGGGACCAGTGAAACGTCACCAATTGTCTGAATGTTTCTTGTTTTACTATCCTTGTGAGGACTTCTGGTACCCACAAGGATAGTAAAACCACACACACACACACACACACACACACACATTTGTTTTACTATTACTTGTGGGGACCAAAACAATTATTCCCATTCAAAATCCTATTTTCCCTAACCCTAACCCTAACATTAACCCTAACCTTAACCCCAAACCCCTAACCCTAAAACTAAACCTAACCCTAACTCCTAAACCTAAACCGTAACCCTAACCTTAATTCTAACCCTAATTGCAACCCACACACACACACACACACAGACACAGACAGACAGTCAGTACGTTGTCTTTAGAGTGTCTTTAGAGTTTCTACTGTGGCTTTAAATGGGCATTCTGCAGTTGCTACATCAATTTTTGGACTGTTAAATTAATGATATATTGACTTTGATTCTTGAAGAATATAACTTATAAATGCCTCATGAGCTTAGTTCAACTGTCAAACCCAAAATATAAGCTTTTTTGACTCCAATGTTTCCAAAGAAAGTCAACGTAAACAAACACTATAGCCTCCAAACATGGTTAAAACTATCATTTCGATCTCATGGATGGTCAGTCCCTGCATCCATAGCTCCGTTTATGAATTTGAGAGGGGTCATAATATTCAAGCCCCAACCCTCAGCTGTTTACCAAAACAAGTGGCAGGTGACCGCTTTTTTATCGTTTGAACGGAAGGACACAGATGTGGGGCAGTTGACGATACACACGTGCATGCATGTGCGCAAACACACACACAGACACACGCACAGACACACACACAGAGGGATTAAATAGAGGAAGTGGATGAGTTCCGGCTGAACTCCTAGATATTACAGAGAGCAGGGATTGTTTTAGCGACAGAATGGAAAAGAGGGCCAACAATAGTTGTCCTTGTCCCCTCAGCCCTGCAGCTCTTCCTCAGACAAACACACAGATATTGGAAATTGATTTCAGCACCTTCACAGCTGACTGACTCATTCACAGGCACCCTGCCTACTCTAACACAGAAGGATGTGTGTATGTGTTTATGTGTGCACTTGTGTGTGTGTATCCATGGAGACAGAGTGCATTGACCCTAGTTCTTCCTAGAGGTCAGAACAGGTCAGCAGTGATTATGTTTTGGAAAAATTCCAATCTTGTTTTCGTACCCACCAAAGCAAAGAGACTGCACTTGTCAAAATGGTGAATGACTTTAGGATTAACACTGATGCTAAAAAGCTCTCTGTCTTCTACTCATTGGCTTAAATACAGCTTTGCATACTATAGAACACACACACAAAAATAGGGTTCCTCAGGGGTTCTTTGGAAAGGGTGATGGTTCTATGTGGAACCATACTGACTCAAAGAACCCTTTGAGCTCTTCAATGGTTCTTTACAGTTCACAAAAGGGTTCTTTGCTCTTTTAGTGATAAATAAAATGTAGCGGATTAAAATAAATTATAATAAAACGTGTCTTTATAATATTTGGGGGCATGGTTTGTTCACAGCTCTTTTTGTGCAACCGTGAGTGAGAGTGTCATTCCAGTTTATCTCATCTGTTGTGTTATGATATATATATATATATATATATATATTATATATGACTATGGCCAATGATGGTGTCTTGTGAAGATTCACGTATGGCCTTGTGTCACTTGAGAATGGTTGACAAAATCAGTCTTAATTCACTCCTCTGGATCAAAAGGCTTTACAAAGAACCTTTCAGATTGAGAAAGGTTCTTTATAGAACCGTTCTCCATGAATGTTCTATAAAGAACCATAAACAAGGGTTGTAACCATAGTGGAACCCTTTTTTTGGTGGTATATAGAACCTTTTTTAATGGTTATTTATATAACCTTAGGATAGGGTTCTTTATAGCACCATACAGGTTCCATTTAGAACCTTATGAGCATGGTTCTTGATTGAACCTTCAATAAAGGGTTCTATATAGCATCAGAAAGTGTTCTGCTATGGTTACAAGCCAGAGAACTATCTGGTACTATTTAGAACCATCATTTTTTTCTGTGTAGATCATGGTGTCCTCCTGGACAGACTACAGAATTGGGTCGGCCTCTCATGCTCAGTACTGAACTGATTTAAGACATACAGTGGGGAGAACAAGTATTTGATACACTGCCGATTTTGCAGGTTTTCCTACTTACAAAGCATGTAGAGGTCTGTAATTTTTATAATAGGTACACTTCAACTGTGAGAAACGGAATCTAAAACAAAAATCAAGAAAATCATATTGTATGATTTTTAAGTAATTAATTTGCATTTTATTGCATGAAATAAGTATTTGATCACCTACCAACCAGTAAGAATTCTGGCTCTTACAGACCTGTTAGTTTTTCTTTAAGAAGCCCTCCTGTTCTCCACTCATTACCTGTATTAACTGCACCTGTTTAAACTCGTTACCTGTATAAAAGACACCTATCCACACACTCAATCAAACAGACTCCAACCTCTCCACAATGGCCAAGACCAGAGAGCTGTGTAAGGACATCAGGGATACAATTGTAGACCTGCACAAGGCTGGGATGGGCTACAGGACAATAGGCAAGCAGCTTGGTGAGAAGGCAACAACTGTTGGCGCAATTATTAGAAAATGGAAGAAGTTCAAGATGACGGTCAATCACCCTCGGTCTGGGGCTCCATGCAAGATCTCACCTCGTGGGGCATCAATGATCATGAGGAAGGTGAGGGATGAAGAGAGCTGGGACCACAGTCTCAAAGAAAACCATTAGTAACACACTATGCCGTCATGGATTAAAATCCTGCAGCGCACGCAAGGTCCCCCTGCTCAAGCCAGCGCATGTCCAGGCCCGTCTGAAGTTTGCCAATGACCATCTGGATGATCCAGAGGAGGATTGGGAGAAGGTCATGTGGTCTGATGAAACAAAAATAGAGCTTTTTGGTCTAAACTCCACTCGCCGTGTTTGGAGGAAGAAGAAGGATGAGTACAACCCCAAGAACACCATCCCAACCGTGAAGCATGGAGGTGGAAACATCATTCTTTGGGGATGCTTTTCTGCAAAGGGGACAGGACGACTGCACCGTATTGAGGGGAGGATGGATGGGGCCATGTATCGCGAGATCTGGGCCAACAACCTCCTTCCCTCAGTAAGAGCATTGAAGATGGGTCGTGGCTGGGTCTTCCAGCATGACAATGACCTGAAACACACAGCCAGGGCAACTAAGGAGTGGCTCCGTAAGAAGCATCTCAAGGTCCTGGAGTGGCCTAGCCAGTCTCCAGACCTGAACCCAATAGAAAATCTTTGGAGGGAGCTGAAAGTCCCTATTGCCCAGCGACAGCCCCGAAACCTGAAGGATCTGGAGAAGGTCTGTATGGAGGAGTGGGCCAAAATCCCTTCTGCAGTGTGTGCAAACCTGGTCAAGACCTACAGGAAACGTATGATCTCTGTAATTGCAAACAAAGGTTTCTGTACCAAATATTATGTTCTGCTTTTCTGATGTATCAAATACTTATGTCATGCAATAAAATGCAAATTAATTACTTAAAAATCATACAATGTGATTTTCTGGATTTTTGTTTTAGATTCCATCTCTCACAGTTGAAGTGTACCTATGATATAAATTACAGACCTCTACATGCTTTGTAAGTAGGAAAACCTGCAAAATTGGCAGTGTATCAAATACTTGTTCTCCCCACTGTATCTGACTGACAGAGATTATTTTGTTGCCCTGGGAGACCATGCCTCAGGAAAAATAGAGATCTCATGTGGTGTCACGTTCGTTCATAGACGGGTCAGACCAAGGCGCAGCGTGATATGCATACATGTTTATTTGAACCGAATAAACAACGACAATCAACAAACTAAACGAAACGTGAAGTCCAAGGTACACAAACAACATACCTAACACGGAACAAGATCCCACAACTACACAGTGCCAATAGGCTGCCTAAGTATGGTCCCCAATCAGAGACAACGAGCGACAGCTGCCTCTGATTGGGAACCTCACCGGCCAACATAGAAATACACATACTAGAACCCACATAGAAAATACTACATAACAAAGAATATACACACCCTGACTCAACATATACGAGTCCCCTGAGTCAGGGCGTGACATGTGGTGTCCCTCAAAGATTGATTTTGGGCCCTGTACTTTTTAGTTTTTACAGTTCATCCCTAGGCATCATTATTAGGTACGCCGATGATACACAGCTGTATTACTCTGTGTTTTCAGATGGTGATATCCCAATTAACATCCTGGTTGAGTGTATCACTGACGTAAATATATGGATGGCACAAAACTTCCTACAGCTGAACAAAAACAAAACTGAAGTTCTGGTTATTGTTGCGAAGAGCCAATTCAGAGAAATTGACAGCACTTTTACGATTCCTTGGCACAAGAAACAACACACCAAGCTAAAAACCTAGTTGTGATTTTAGACTCTGACCTACATTTTTTACCCGCATCTGTAATGTGACAAAATCTGTTTTTTAATCACATAAGAAATATTGCCACGGTGTGTCCGTTTCTCTGCTGGGCCAACACTGAAAGACTAATGCATGCTTTTATCACTAGCAGGCTTGATTATTGCAATGCTGTCTGGTCATCCCAAAAACAACATTAACCAACTCCAAGTAATTCAGAATGCAGCAGCACGTGTGCTTACAAAGACCAGAAGGAGATCACACGTAACACGTATTTTAAAGTCTCTGCATTTGTCGCCTGTTCGTTTTAGAATTGATTTTAAAATTGCTATATAGATATTTTAAGCGCTATGTGGGGCCTTGCACCCGATGACATAGAGTTGAAGTCGTAAGTTTACATACACCTTAGCCAAATACATTTAAACTCAGTTTTTCACAATTCCTGACATTTAATCCTAGTAAATATTCGCTGTTTTAGGTCAATTAGGATCACCACTTTATTTTAAGAATGTGAAATATCAGAATGATAGTAGAGAGAATTAATTATTTCAGCTTTTATTTCTTTCATCACATTCCCAGTGGATCAGAAGTTTACATACACTCAATTAGTATTTGGTAGCATTGCCTTTAAATTGTTTAACTTGGGTCAAACGTTTCGGGTAGCCTTCCACAAGCTTCCCACAATAAGTTGGGTGAATTTTGGCCCATTCCATTTTCAGTTCTGCCCACAAATGTTCTATAGGATTGAGGTCAGGGCTTTGTGATGGCCACTACAATACCTTGACTTTGTTGTCCTTAAGCCATTTTGCCACAACTTTTGGAAGGATGCTTGGGGTCATTGTCCATTTGGAAGACCCATTTGCGACCAAGCTTTAACTTCCTGACTGATGTCTTGAGATGTTGCTTCAATATATCCACATACTTTTCCTTCCTCATTATGCCATCTATTTTGTGAAGTGCACCAGTATCTCCTGCAGCAAAGCACCCCCACAGCATGATGTTGCCACCCCAGTGTTTCACGGTTGGGATGGTGTTCTTCGGCTTGCAAGTGTCCCCCTTTTTCCTCCAAACATAACGATGGTCATTATGGCCAAACAGTTCTATTTTTGTTTCATCAGACCAGAATACATTTCTCCAAAAAGTATGATCTTTGTCCCCAAGTGCAGTTGCAAACCGTAGTCTGGCTTTTTTATGGCGGTTTTGGAGCAGTGGCTTCTTCCTTGCTGTGAGCGGCCTTTCAGTTCATGTTGATATAGGACTTGTTTTACTGTGGATATAGATACTTTTGTACCTGTTTCCTCCAGCATCTTCACAAGGTCCTTTGCTGTTGTTCTGGGATTGATTTGCACTTTTCGCACCATAGCACGTTCACCTCTAGGAGACAGAAATAATCTGTCTGTAAACAATTGTTTGAAAAGTTACTTGTGTCATGCAAAAAGTAGATGTCCTAACCGACTTGCCAAAACTGTAGTTTGTTAACAAGAAATTTGTGGAGTTGTTGAAAATTGAGTTTTAATGACTCCAACCTAAGTGTATGTAAACTTCCGACTTCAACTTTATCTGCTTTTAAGACATGCGCCCAGTCGGTCCCTCAGATCATCTGGGTTTGGCCTTTTAGTTGTTCCAAAGGTCAGAATCAAAATGTTTGGTGAGGCTGCCTTCAGCCACTACAGTCTTGGCCTTTGGAACAGCCTACCAGAGGATCTGAGGGCTTCAGAAACTGTCGACATGTTCAAGAATAATCTTAAAACACACCTTTTCAGTCGTGCTTTTACTTAGAGTGCTTTTAGTCATACTATCTATTTTATTTATATTGTATCTTACTGATTTATATTTATTTGAATGCTTTAGTCTCTCAGGTCCACTGTTGTTTTATTGTTGTCTTCCAATTTTTATTCGTCTAAATGAGGAAATATATTGTGTTTTTATCTTTCGCACCTTTAGTTATTTCATTTATTAAGCACTTTGAAATGCATTCTCTGTAAGAAATGTGCTCTATAAATCAAGTTTGATTTGATATGTGAATGACCTTTGACTCCTCAGACTGTAGAGGAGTGGAGGAGGAGGGTTCAGTTCATGTCGGAATACAATTGTATCTGAAGGTAATAGAACCGTCAAACGCCCAATGTGTTCTATTTGTTAGACAATGGAAGTAATATAAACAGTTCTACAACAGGTGGGTCTAATCCTGGATGCTGATTGGTTAAAATCGCATTCCAGCTGGTGTCTATTCCACAAGTTTCCACCGGCTAAAGCTATGACGTTGAAATGCCTATTTACTCTGTTCCATCTCACTGCGCAATCCACTGTCTAATCAGCCCAGCGAGGCAATATATAAACTTGATCTCCACTATTTTCACGACCGTCGTAATGAGTGGACCAAGGTGCAGCGTGAAATGCGTACATCTTTTATTGAGTACTATAAACAATAACAAAAGAACAAAACGAAACGTGAAGTCCTCGGTCATAAACACAAACATACACGGAACAAGATCCCACAAATGACAAGTGCACAACAGGCTGCCTAAGTATGGTTCCCAATCAGAGACAACAAGACACAGCTGCCTCCGATTGGGAACCACCCCGGCCAACACAGAAACACACGATCTAGAAAAGAACACATATTATATTATATTATTATTATTATTATTATTATTATAACACATAGAAAACAAAACATAGACACTACACATAGAAACTAACACCCTGGCTCAACATATAAGAGTCCCCAGAGCCAGGGCGTGACAGTACCCCCCCCCCCCCCCCCAAAGGCGCGGACAGCGACCGCGCCAACTAAACCCAACAGGGGAGGGGCCGGGTGGGCATTCCGCCTTGGAGGCGAATCCGGCTCCGGGCGTGACCACCACTCTCTAACTACCCCCCCGTAGCGCCCCTGGTCTGGTCCCGCTGGCTGGAGCTAAACTGGACATCGGTGGAGCGAATTGCTTAGGCTCCGGTGTGGAGCAGCTGACCGGTACCTCACCAGGCACCGGTGGAACAGGCACGGGCTGTGCCGGACTGACGACGCGCACCACTGGCTTGGTGCGGGGAGCAGGAACCGGCCGGATCGGGCTGGCGACGCGCACCACTGGCTTGGTGCGGGGAGCAGGAACGGGCCGGACCGGTCTGGCGACGCGCACCACTGGCTTGGTGCGGGGAGCAGGAACGGGCCGGACCGGGCTGACGACGCGCACCACTGGCGTGGTGCGGGGAGCAGGAACGGGCCGGACCGGGCTGACGACGCGCACCACAGGCTTGGTGCGGGGAGCAGGAACAGGCCGGGCCGGGCTGGCGACGCGCACCACAGGCTTGGTGCGAGGGGCAGGAACAGGCCGGAACGGGCTGGCGACGCGCACCACAGGCTTGGTGCGAGGGGCAGGAACAGGCCGGAACGGGCTGGCGACGCGCACCACAGGCTTGGTGCGAGGGGCAGGAACAGGCCGGGCCGGGCTGGCGACGCGCACCATTGGCTTGGTGCGGGGAGCCGGAACGGACCGGGCTGGACTGGGAACATGCACCATAGGCTTGGTGCGGGGAGCAGGAACGGGCCGGGCCGGGCTGGCGACGCGCACCACAGGCTTGGTGCGAGGGGCAGGAACAGACCGGGCCGGGCTGTGGAGACGGACTGGAGGTCTGGAGCGAAGAGCTGACACAACCCGTCCTGGCTGAATGCCTATCTCTACACACTCTGTGTGAGGCATCAGCACAGGACGTACAGGGTTGTGCACTCGTACTGGCACTACAGCATGTGGCACTGGCGCAGGATATCCGGGACCGAGGAGGGGTACTGGAGGCCACGAGCATTGAGCCGGCACACTCCGTCCTGGCTGCATGCCCACCTTCGCACTACACGTGCGTGGTGCTAGCACAGGACGTACAGGACTGTGCCGGACCACTCGCGGCACAATACGCAGCTCCTCAAACCTCGGAACCTGCCCAGTCTCACGCTGCCTAGCCTGAGTACGGGGAGTTGGCTCTGCTCTACCTCTAGGCTCCACCAACCTCCCTTCCAGCCCCCCAAACCCGGTGGCCTCCTCTCCTAATCCGCCGATACGCCCTGTAGCTGCCTCCAGCAGCCCCGTCGTCCAAGCCGTGTGCCCCCCCCAAAAAAATGTCTTGGGGTTGCCTCTTGCGTGTCCGACGTCGGCACGGTTGGCGCCGCTGCTCCTCTCTATGGCGCGCCTCCACAGTCTCTTCCCACGGACGGCGATCCATTCCGGCCTGGATTTCCTCCCAAGTCCAGGACCCCTTCCCGTCCAAGATCTCCTCCCAAGTCCAGGCTGTCTGCTCCTGGACACACTGCTTGGTCCTTCTTTGGTGGGATCTTCTGTCACGACCGTCGTAATGAGTGGACCAAGGCGCAGCGTGAAATGCGTACATCTTTTATTGAGTACTATAAACAATAACAAAACAACAAAACGAAACGTGAAGTCCTCTGTCATAAACACAAACCTACACGGAACAAGATCCCACAAATGACAAGTGCACAACAGGCTGCCTAAGTATGGTTCCCAATCAGAGACAACAAGACACAGCTGCCTCCGATTGGGAACCACCCCGGCCAACACAGAAACACACGATCTAGAAAAGAACACATGGAAAACAAAACATAGACACTACACATAGAAACTAACACCCTGGCTCAACATATAAGAGTCCCCAGAGCCAGGGCGTGACAACTATAAAAAGCATCTAGACATTATCTCCCATTTCTTTTAGACTAACATTTGGTTTTCAATAGTGGAGATTTGTATAAACCTTGCTGTCTGTCTCTCTGACATTTGCAACATCGCAACATCGCATTTGCAATCATTCTCCAGCTGTCCCATAGTAATGAACGTGTAGGGGTCAGGAGGAGACATACAGGCAGGCAGCTTTTCTCAGCCAGTCGAAATCATGAATCAGCATCATTTTATGGGTATAAACAAAGAAATGTCAATAGAAAACAGGTATAACGAAACAAAATGCACCTAGTTTGCAGACTTTCCAGCTTCAGTTTGAAGTGATTATGTTAGCTGAAGTGATTGTGTTAGCTGAAGTGATTGTGTTAGCTGAAGTGATTGTGTTAGCTGACGAGAGAGCACATTTTCTATGCCAGGTGAAATCGCACATCATTAACTCGTTCTTATGAATGTATCCAAAATAAATGTCACTAGAAAACAGCTTAAACTAACGCAAATGCAGCTACTTTGTTGTTATTCTGGCTGCACTGTTTGACGTGACTGTAACTTAGCCATAGTTGGCTAGCTACCAAGCAAGGAATAAGAACGTTGCCAGCCAGTATGGCAATAGAACATTTAGAACAAATGACTGGGTCGGGCCCATAGATACAGAACAAAAATACTTAAAGACTGGGTCGCATCTCTGGCTACCGAACCGACAGAACAAACGACCAGCCGGCTTGAGTAACAACCCTAGATTTGTATCAGGACTATATCTCTTGGAAGGATGAAATATTATGAATAAATTCATAAAAATAACATTCTTAAGGAAAATATGTCAATCGTTATTTGAATATGTTGGTAACCCGGTGCATAAAAGTGATAATGTTCTCGAAGCCGGTGTTTGGAGGATATATTGGCACGGTTTGCCAATATATACCAATATATCTTCCAAACACTGGCTTCTCTGGCATTATTACTTAATAATTCACTGAGTTAGTTAGAGGCTCTTTAGAGGGAGCGAGAGACATAATGACAGTTTTTGTTAAATGTCATGATTTGATTATATGATTATTCACAGCTTTATAGTCATGTCATGATTTGATCATTTGATTATCCACAGAAGTAGTGTGCACATATTCAATTTCCCAGAATCCCAGTTGCTGGGTATAAATATGTAATATGAAAGGAATATAAATTCTTAGAAATACAATACATGGTTGTATGTGCTCTGAGCTAGTCAGAATCATGGCGCTGTGAGGGAGACCAGGCACGGGCTGGCATAGTTATTTGCAACATTTCAACTGCCTCGTTTACTATCAGCCTGACGAAGACCTTCTGGGTGAAACTTTCAATTAACTTAAAGTAACTACAGAGGAACATGAAGCATATAGCACAGTATGAGGTTATTTCTATTGGTTTCATAATTGCAATCTCTCTCTCTCTCTCTCTCTCTCTCTCTCTCTCTCTAGGTTGCCATGTTGGCGCGATGGCCCTTCCCAACGGTGGACGTCCCAGACCACCACCACTACACCCTCGGGTCCTTCATCCTCGCCGTCGGCATCACGGGCATGGTGGGAAACTTCCTCGTCATGTACGCCTTCTGCAGGTACGAGATCAATCAGTCAACAAATCAACCAACCAACCAACCAATCAATATGGGTGTTATATCACTTTCTGCCGATACTACCCTTCATAGGGTTGTTGTATAAAACATGTATGTGCCTTCATAAGAATGCTTTCATGCTTCTTTAAAGCCCTATAATGCTTTCTACAGGTGCAAGCTCTTATAAATGTCCTAAGAGTGCTATAACACAGGTTTTAGGCCTTCATATGAGTGTAAAGGACACTGTATGTGTGACAAAGTGTCTAACTGTTATTCTGCCTCTGTGTATTTGTGTAGAACTAAATGAGTGTGTGTGATTGAATGAGTTGTATGTTCATACACATGCGTGTTCAGGCTATAACCGCAGTACCAGCAGGGCCATACAGTGCATTCAGAAAGTATTCAGACCCCTTGACCTTTTCCACATTTTGTTAAGATACAGCCTTATTCTAAAATGGATTAAATAAAACATTTTCCTCATCAATCTACACACCATACCTCATAATGACTAAGCTAAAACAGGTTTGTATAAATTTTTGCAAGTTCATAAAAAAACAAAAACATAAATACCTTATTTAAATAAGTATTCAGACCCTTTGCAATGAGACTCGAAATTGAGCTCAGGTGCATCCTGTTTCCATTGATCATCCTTGAGATGTTTCTACAACTTGATTGGAGTACACTTGTGGTAAATTCAATTGATTGGACATGATTTGGAAAGGCACACACCTGTCTATATAAGGTCCCACAGTTGACAGAGAAAAAACCAAGCCATGACGTCGAAGGAATTCTTCGTAGAGCTCAGAGACAGGATTGGGTCGAGGCACAGATCTGGTGAAGGGTACCAAAACATTTCTGCAGCATTGAAGGTCCTCAAGAACACAGTGGCCTCCATCATTCTTAAATGGAATAAATTTGGAACCACCAAGACTCTTCCTAGAGCTGGCCGCCCTGCCAAACTGAGCAATCGGGGGAGAAGGGCCTTGGTCACAGAGGTGACCAAGAACCCGATGGTCACTCTGAAAGAGCTCCAGAGTTCATCTGTGGAGATGGGAGAACCTTCCAGAAGGACAACCATCTCTGCAGCACTCCACCAATCAGGCCTTTATGGTAGATTGGCCAGACGGAAGCCACTCCTCAGTAAAAGGCACACGACAGCCTGCTTGGAGTTTGCCAAAAGGCACCTAAAGGACTCTCAGACCATGAGAAACAAGATTCTCTGGTCTGATGAAACCAAGATTGAACACTTTGGCCTAAATGCCAAGTGTCTCGTCTGGAGGAACCTGGCACCATCCCTACGGCGTAGCATGGTGGTGGCAGCATCATGCTGTGGGGATGTTTTTCAGCGGCAGGGACTGAGAGACTAGTCAGGATCGAGGCAAAGATGAACGGAGCAAAGTACAGAGAGATCCTTGATAAAAACCTGCTCCAGAGTGCTCAGGTCCTCAGACTGGGGCGAAGGTTCACCTCCCAACAGGACAACGACCTTAAGCACACAGCCAAGACAACGCAGGAGTGGCTTCGGGACAAGTCTCTGAATGTCCTTGAGTGGCCCAGCCAGAGCCCGGACTTGAACCCGATCGAACATCTCTGGAGAGGCCTGAAAATAGCTTTACAGCGACGCTCCGCATCGTACCTGAAAGAGTTTGAAAGGATCTGCAGAGAAGAATGGGAGAAACTCCCCAAATACAAGTGTGCCAAGCTTGTAGCGTCAAACCCAAGAAGACTCGAGGCTGTAATCGCTGCCAAAGGTTCTTCAACAAAGTAATGAGTAAATGATAAATGATATATTCGAGGTTTTTATTTTAAATATATTTGCTAAAATTTCTAAAAACCTGTTTTTGCTTTGTCATTATGGGGTATTGTGTGTAGATTAATGAGGGGGGAAAGTATTTAATCAATTTTCAAATGAGGCTGTAACGTAACAAAATGTGGAAAAAGTCAAGGGGTCTGAATACTTTCCGAATGCACTGTAGAGGCTACTGTTAATGTAGTCATGTATCATAACTTGACACAGAAAACAAGAACAATAATGTAATTGTCCTTCCTTCCCTCTCTCTCACTGCCTCTGCCCCTCCCCCCTCTCTCTTCCACTCTCTCCATCTCCCTCTATTTCTCCTCCTCTTCCACTCTACCCTCTGCTCCCTCGCCTTCCACCTGTATCTCCCCATCCCCACTGTCTCTCTCTCCCCCCGCCCCTCCCTCCCTCTCTCTCTCTCTCTCCCCCGCCCCTCCCTCCCTCTCTCTCTCTCCAGGAGTAAGAGTTTGCGTACTCCAGCCAACATGTTCATTATTAACCTGGCATTGACAGACTTCCTCATGTGTGTGACTCAGACCCCCATCTTCTTCATCAACAGCATGCACAACAGGTGGATCTTTGGAGAGAAAGGTAACCGTAGAAATGGGATTATGGAGTTATCACCTTGGGAGAGAAGGGCAAATTACTTCCTAGACATTTAATGACAACTAATGAAGTCCATCCAGTCCTGCAGCTTCGGCTGTTACTTTGTTTGGCGTCGCTCTCTCTCTCTCTCTCTCTCTCTCTCTCCTCTCTCTCTCTCTCTCTCTCTCTCTCTCTCTCTC
>NW_028165347.1:0-22500 GCF_964263955.1 Coregonus lavaretus
CTCAACGATATTATAACCGCGATCGATAAAAGACAGTCGTCTTCATCGATCCTGGCCAAGGCTTTCGACTCTGTCAATCACCGCATTCTTATTGGCAGACTAAATAGCCTTGGTTTCTAAAATGACTGCCTCGCCTGGTTCACCAACTACTTCTCAGATAGAGTTCAATGTGTCAAATCGGAGGGCCTGTTGTCTGGACCTCTGGCAGTCTCTATGGGGGTGCCACAGGGTTCAATTCTCGGGCCGACTCTATTCTCTGTGTATATCAATGATGTCGCTCTTGCTGCTGGTGACTCTCAGATCCACCTCTACGCAGACGACACCATTTTGTATACATATGGCCCTTCATTGGACACTGTGTTAACAAACCTCCAAACGAGCTTCCATGCCATACAACAATCCTTCAGTAGCCTCCAACTGCTCTTAAACACTAGTAAAACTAAATGCATGCTTTTCAATCGAACGCTGCTGGCACCCTCCCACCCGACTAGAATCACCACTCTCAACGGGTCTGACCTAGAGTATGTGGACAACTACAAATACCTAGGTGTCTGGTTAGACTGTAAACTCAACTTCCAGACTCACATTAAGCATCTCCAATCCAAAGTTAAATCTAGAATTGGCTTCCTATTTCGCAACAAAGCCTCCTTCACTCATGCTGCCAAACATGCCCTCGTAAAACTGACTATCCTACCGATCCTTGACTTCGGCGATGTCATTTACAAAATAGCATCCAACACTGTACTCAGCAAATTGGATGTAGTCTATCACAGTGCCATCCGTTTTGTCACCAAAGCCCCATATACTACCCACCATTGTGACCTGTACGCTCTCGTTGGCTGGCCCTCACTACATATTCATCGCCAAACCCACTGGCTCCAGGTCATCTATAAATCACTGCTAGGCAAATCCCTGCCTTATCTTAGCTCATTGGTCACCATAGCAACACCCACCCGTAGTATGCGCTCCAGCAGGTATATCTCACTGGTCATCCCCAAAGCCAACACCTCCTTTGGCCGCCATTCCTTCCAGTTCTCTGCTGCCAATGACTGAACGAACTGCAAAAATCTCTGAAGCTGGAGACTCTTATCTCCCTCACTAACTTTAAGCATCAGTTGTCAGAGCAGCTTACCGATCACTGCACCTGTACACAGCCCATCTGTAATTAGCCCACCCAACTACCTAATCCCCATATTGTTATTTATTTTGCTCATTTGCACCCCAGTATCTCTATTTGCACATCATCTTCTGCATATCTATCACATCTATCACTTCAGTGTTAATACTAAATTATAATAATTTTGCACTATGGCCTATTTATTGCCTTACCTCCATAACTTACTACATTTGCACACACTGTATATAGATTTTCTATTGTGTTTTTGACTGTATGTTTTGTTTATTCCATATGTAACTCTGTGTTGTTGTTGTTTTTATCGCACTGCTTTGCTTTATCTTGGCCAGGTCGCAGTTGTAAATGAGAACTTGTTCTAAACTGGCTTATCTGGTTAAATAAAGGTTCAGTGTGGCAGCTGTGACTAGCTGGTTTCGCAGTATTCGTTGGCTCGTGTTGCGTAAGCTAGAGGCAGAACGGAAGAGAGGGCACAAATCAGGCGAGAAAAGTTGGAGACGCGTAAGCTAGAGGCAGAACAGGAGACGCGTAAGATGGAACTGGAGACACGTAGACTTGATCAAGAACTGGAGATGCGTAAAATGGAACTGGAGGCAGAGACAGCGAGGTTAGTCTCTGCTCATGCTATGTCTGTGTCGTCTGCTACTTTTGATATTAGTAGTACTTAGTACCTGTGTTTAGGGAGTCAGAGGTTGATTCCTATTTCAGTGTTTTTGAACGTATTGCGGTAGCATTGAAATGGCCAGAAGAGGTATGGTGCCTGTTACTTCAGTGTAAATTAACAGGTAAAGCCCAAGAGGTTCTGTCAGCGCTACCTCTTGAAGACAGCTTGAATTATGACGTGGTCAAAGCTACTGTTCTTCGTGCCTATGAGCTTGTTCCTGAGGCATATCGACAGAGATTTAGGTCTCATAAAAAGTATTCTACTCAGAATTATGTGGAGTTTGCCAGAGACAAAGGAAATCTGTTTGACAAATGGCACACTGCTAGTAAGGTAACTGATTTTAAGTCTCTACGGGAGTTAATCTTGTTAGAAGAGTTTAAAAATTGATTACCTGAACGCATTGTAGTTTACCTAAACGAACAGAAAGTATCCTCACTGTCGGAAGTGTCTGTACTGGCAGACGAGTTTGTGTTGATTGCTCGTACGGAGAGCAGGGCCGCGGAGTTGCTAACTCTTAGCCCTAGTCGACCAGCAGTACATCCAGCACGCCCGAAAGATGTGCGTCACTGTTTCTATTGTCATAAGGTGGGACATATGGTTAATGATTGCTTCATGCTAAAACGCAAACAGGGGATGCCTCTGCACGCCAGGCCGCCAACGAGTGTTGGGCTGATTCGTACGGTTGCCAGAATCAAAACAGATGCCTCATAGTAAATAGGGTTTGAAAGTCCCAGTCCCAGATCGCAGTTATGAACCGTTCATTTCTAAGGGGTTTCTTTCCATATCAGATGACGAAGCGTCTCAGCGTCCGGTTAGAATCCTCAGAGATACTGGTGCGGCGCAGTCGTTCATACTATCTGATGTGTTGCCCTTGTCCAATAATACATATTGTGGTTCCAGTGTGTTAGTACAAGGAATTGAAATGGGATTCGTCCCAGTGCCATTGCACTTTGTGAACGTACACTCTGAGTTAGTCAGTGGATTGTTCAGAGTTGGAGTACGTCCTATGTTGCCAGTAAAAGTTGTGACATTTATAATGGGCAACGATATTGCCGGAGGAAAGGTGATACCCGTATTGGAGGTATTGGATAAAAGTGACCAGTCTCTCTCCGAGGAGCTGGCACAGAGTTATCCAGATGTGTTCCCCGCTTGTGCTGTCAAACGTGCTCAAGCACGACAAGTGGGTGACGTGATAGATTTGTCGAACACGATTCTATTCAGAGAGTGTGACCCCAGAGGATAGCTTGTGTGCTACCTCTGGTAAGCTGGTGCGGTCTGACCAACAGCCCAGGGATAGGGATATGTGGAACTTGTTGCTGATGCAATGCAGTTACCAGTCACTTGTGAGCAGCTGATCGCTAACCTGAAGGTTGACATTAGCCTGGCTAAATGTTTTTCTAGTGTTGTCTCAGAGGAGGAGCTAAAGAAGAAAAACATGGCATACGTCATTGACGGTAATCTCCTCATGCGCAAATGGACATCCCATGTTGATGCTGGTGGAGATTGGAATGCTGTTTACCAAATAGTGATTCCTACAGCCTTTCGACAAAATGTTTTATCCCTCGCTCATGATCACCAGTGGTCCGGACATCTGGGAGTCACCAAGACTTATGATCGGGTTTTGCGCAAAAAATGTGGCCCGGTTTAAAACAAGATGTGGCTCAATTCTGTCGGACCACACCTGTCAGGTAACTGGGAAACCGAATCAGGTTATTCCTCCCGCTCCTCTTTGTCCCATACCTGTCATAGGTGAACCATTTGAACATGTGATGGTTGATCGTGTTGGACCATTACTGAAGACAAAAGCTGTTAACCAGTTTCTGTTGACAGTTATGTGTGTGGCCACCAGATACCCAGAGGCCATTCCTCTGCGAAGGATTAATGCTCCGGTGGTGAGTAAAGCTTTGATCAAATTCTTCTCAACTTTTGGGTTACCTAAGGTGGTACAAACTGATCATGGTACCAATTTCCTTTCTAAGCTTTTCAAACAAGTATTAAAATCCTTGTCAGTTACACACCGTGTGTCAAGCGCATATCACCCAGAGTCTCAGGGTGCGCTTGAACGTTGGCATCAGACACTGAAGTCTATGCTCCGTAAATATTGTTTGGAATCTGAGAAGGATTGGGATGAGGGAGTTCCTCTAGTTTTGTTTGCTGTCCGTGAGACAGTACAGGAATCCTTAGGGTTCAGCCCAGCTGAACTGGTGTTTGGACACACAGTGAGAGGACCTATGAAAGTCCTTAAGGATCAGTTTTTATCACAATAGTTGTGTGCGAAAGAAAATGTGTTGGACTACATTAGTCACTTTCGTGAGCGCCTACATGGTGCCTGTGCTCTAGCAAAGGAAGCGCTGTCTTCCTCACAGAGACGTATGAAACGGCACTATGACAACCAGGCTGTTTCTCGTTCGCTGAAGCCAGGTGACCAAGTTCTTGTATTGTTGCCGGTGCCAGGAGCGTCATTGTCAGCACGTTTCTCTGGTCCTTATGTAATTGAAAAGAAACTCAGTGAAACTGATTACGTGATACAGACTCCCGATAGAAAACGCCAATCTCGTGTGTGCCACATTAACATGTTGAAGACATACCACACCAGACCCGTCACCCAGATAGACAGTCCAGAGAAAATGGCCGAGACTGCGGTCTCTATTGCTGCTGCGGCTGTAGTGGGAGGTCATGTTAATGATGTGGACGGAGATGGTTTGGAGTTGCGCAATACTCAGCAGCAGTGTGCTAGATTGCCCAATTCAGAGATGCTGCTGTCTCTCCCGTCAAGCCTGATTCATTTAACGGACGGACAGACAGATGATATTGTGAGGCTATTACACAGCTTACCATGTCTTTTTAATGATGTTCCTACACGCACAAATGTGTTAGAACATGACATTAATGTTGGAAACGCTGCACCTATCAAGCAACATGCTTATTGTGTCAATGTCTCTAAAAGAAAGATAATGAGGGATGAGGTCGGTTATTTGATGGAGAATAACCTGGCTATGCCAAGTTCAAGTCCTTGGAGTTCTCCGTGCATTCTGGTTCCCAAACCTGATGGGACATCCAGGTTATGTACGGACTATCGAAAGGTCAATGCTGTCACAGTGCCCGACTCGTTCCCGTTACCCAGACTGGATGACTGTATTGACACTGTGGGTGCTGCTACTTATGTAACCAAGCTAGATCTTCTAAAAGGTTACTGGCAGGTGCAGTTAACCTCACGTGCCTCCGACATCTCTGCTTTTGTGACCCCAGACAACTTCCTACAATATGCTGTCATGGCATTTGGGATGCGGAACGCACCAGCCACTTTCCAACGCCTGGTTAACACGGGGTTCGTAACATAACATTTATAAAAATTGGGTTTGTTTTCAAATTCTTTGTGGATCTGTGTAATCTGAGGGAAATATGTGTCTCTAATATGGTCATACATTTTTGGCTGGAGGTTAGGAAGTGCAGCTCAGTTTCCACCTCATTTTGTCTGCCAAGGTAGCACACAAACAACATACCTTACACGGAACAAGATCCCACAACTAACAGGTGCCAAAAGGCTGCCTAAGTATGGTCCCCAATCAGAGACAACGAGCAACAGCTGCCTCTGATTGGGAACCACTCAGGCCAACATAGATCTATACATTCTAGATCTAACCATAGACAATCAACATAGCACAACACGACACAGAAAATACACACCCTGACTCAACAAACACGAGTCCTAGAGTCAGGGCGTGACACCAATGTGTCAAGTAATTCTCTTTTTGTTTTCTCGCTTCCTTTTAAGTGGTTATAGAATTTAACGTCTCTTTTCTGGATTTTGATCATTATCGGGTATCGGATATTTTTGCAGAATTCTGCATGCGGAATCTCAATTTGGTGTTAGTCCCATTTTGTGAACTCGTTGTCTCTGTCTCTCTGTCTCTCTGTCTCTCTCCAATTTCAATTGAAGGGCTTTATTGGTATGGGAAACATATGTTAACATTGCCAAAACAACTGAAGTAGATAGTAAACAAATAAATATTAACAGTAAACATTACACTCAGAAGTTCCAAAAGAATAAAGACATTTCAAATGTCATATTATGTCTATATACAGTTTTGTAACAATCTCTCTCTCTCTCTCTCTCTCTCTCTCTCTCTCTCTCTCTCTCTCTCTCAATTTCAATTCAATTTAAGGGCTTTATTGGCATGGGAAACATATGTTAACATTGCCAAAACAACTGAAGTAGATAGTAAACAAATAAATATTAACAGTAAACATTACACTCAGAAGTTCCAAAAGAATAAAGACATTTCAAATGTCATATTATGTCTATATACAGTTTTGTAACAATCTCTCTCTCTCTCTCTCTCTCTCTCTCTCTCTCTCTCTCTCTCTCTCTCAATTTCAATTCAATTTAAGGGCTTTATTGGCATGGGAAACGTATGTTAACATTGCCAAAGCAAGTGAAGTAGATAGTAAACAAAAGTGAAATAAACAATAAATACTAACAGTAAACATTACACTCAGCAGTTTCAAAAGAATAAAGGCATTTCAAATGTCATATTATGTATATATACAGTGTTGTAACAATGTGCAAATAGTTAAAGTACAAATGGGAAAATAAATAAACATAATATGGGTTGTATTTACAATGGTGTTTGTTCTTCACTGGTTGCCCTTTTCTTGTGGCAACAGGTCACAAATATTGCAGCTGTGATGGCACACTGTGGTTTTTCACCCAGTAGATATGGGAGTTTATCAAAATTGGGTTTGTTTTCGAATTCTTTGTGGATCGCTGTAATCTGAGGGAAATATGTGTCTCTAATATGGTCATACATTTGGCAGGAGGTTAGGAAGTCTCTCTCTCTCTCTCTCTCTCTCTCTCTCTCTCTCTCTCTCTCTCTCTCTCTCTCTCCCCCCCTCTCTCTCTCTCTCTCTCTCTCTCTCTCTCTCTCTCTCTCTCTCTCAATTCAATTCAAAGGGCTTTATTGGCATGGGAAACATGTGTTAACATTGCCAAAGCAAGTGAAATAGATAATAAACAAAAGTGAAATAGATCAAAAATTAACAGTAAACATTACACTCACAAAAGTTATGCCTATATACAGTGTTTTAACAATGTGCAAATAGTACAATGCAATGAGGTTAAATAAATACAGTTCATGTCAGTAGTAATAATAATAATAATAGTAATAATAATAATAATAATAATAATAATAATAATAATAATAATAATAATAATAATAATAATAATAATAATAATAGTAATACCTTAACCCTAACCCTAACCTTAACCCAAAAACCTAGCTTTAACCCTAACCCTAGCTCCTAACCCTAACCCTAAAACTAACCCTAGCTCCTAACCCTAACCCTAACCCTAAAACTAACCATACACTAAACACACACATACACATCCATCACTCCATTCCTCCTCTCACCAGGTCCATCTCTCCATTCCTCCTCTCACCAGGTCCATCTCTCCATCCCTCCTCTTCCTCCTCTTCCTCCTCTTCATCACATCCTTCATTCAGGACTCTGGGGCTCTTTACCTTCCTTCCTTCATCATCTCTCTTCCTCTCCTCTCTTCTCTCCATCCCTTCATTTGTTCTCAACCTCTTCAGATCCTCTCCTCCCTCCTCTCCCCTCCCCTCCCCTCTGTATTTGTATTTGTATTTATTATGGATCCCCATTAGTTCCTGCCAAGGCAGCAGCTACTCTTCCTGGGGTCCAGCAATATTAAGGCAGTTATACAATTTTAAAAACATTACAAAACATTCATAACAGATTTCACAACATATTAAGTGTGTGCCCTCAGGCCCCTACTCTACTACCACATATCTACAACACAAAATCCATGTGTACGTGTGTGTATAGTGCGTTTTTTATCGTGTGTTTGTATGCATGTGTCTATGTTGGTGTTGCTTCACAGTCCCCGCTGTTCCATAAGATGTATTTTTATCTGTTTTTTAAATCTAGTTTTACTACTTGCATCAGCTACTTGATGTGGAATAGAGTTCCATGTAGTCATGGCTCTATGTAGTACTGTGCGCCTCCCATAGTCTGTTCTTGACTTGGGGACTGTGAAGAGACCTCTGGTGGCATGTCTTGTGAGGTATGCATGGGTGTCCGAACTGTGTACCAGTAGTTCAAACAGACAGCTCGGTGCATTCAACTTGTCAATACCTCTCACAAATACAAATAGTGATGAAGTCAATCTCTCCTCCACTTTGAGCCAGGAGAAATTGACATGAATATTATTAATGTTAGCTCTTTGTGTACATCCAACGGCCAGCCGTACGGCCCTGTTCTGAGCCAACTGCAATTTTCCTAAGTCCCTTTTTGTGGCATCTGACCACACGACTGAACAGTAGTCCAGGTGCAACAAAACTAGGGCCTGTAGGACCTGCCTTGTTGATAGTGCTGATAACAATGCAGAGCAGCGCTTTATTATAGACAGACCTCTCCCCATCTTAGATACTGTTGTATCAATATGTTTTGACCATGACAGTTTACAATCCAGGGTTACTCCAAGCAAATTAGTCTCCTCAACTTGCTCAATTTCCACATTATTCATTACAAGATTTAGTGGAGGTTTAGTGAATGATTTGTCCCTAATACAATGCTTTTAGGTTTTGAAATATTTAGGAAGAACTTATGCCACCCACTCTGAAACTAACTGCAGCTCTTTGTTAAGTGTTGCAGTAATTTCAGTCACTGTGGTAGCTGACATGTATAGTGTTGAGTCATCAGCATACATAGACACTCTGGCTTTACTCAAAGCCAGTGGCATGTCGTTAGTAAAGATTGAAAAAGTAAGGGGCCTAGACAGCTGCCCTGGGGAATTCCTGATTCTACCTGGATTTTGTTGGAGAGGCATCCATTAAAGAACACCCTCTGTGTTCTGTTAGACAGGTAACTCTTTATCCACAATATATCAGGGGGTGTAAAGCCATAACAAGTTTTTCCAGCAACAGACTGATCGATAATGTCAATAGCCGCACTGAAGTCTAACAAAACAGCCCTCACAATCTTTTTATCATCAATTTCTCTCAGCCAATCATCAGTCATTTGTGTAAGTGCTGTGCTTGTTGAATGTCCTTCTCTATAAGCGTGCTGAAAGTCTGTTGTCAATTTGTTTACTGTAAAATAGCATTTTATCTGGTCAAACACCATTTTTCCCTAAAGTTACTAACGGTTGGTAACAGGCTGATTGGTCGGCTATTTGAGCCAGTAAAGGGGGCTTTACTATTCTTAGGTAGTGGAATGACTTTTGCTTACCTCCAGGCCTGGGGGCACACACATTCTAGTAGGCTTAAATGGAAAATATGGCAAATAGGAGTGGCAATATCGTCCGCTATTATCCTCAGTAATTTTCCATCCAAGTTGTCAGACCCCGGTGGCTTGTCATTGTTGATCGACAATAATACTTTTTAAATCTCTTCCACAATTACTTTACGGAATTCAAAATTACAATGCTTGTCTTTCATAATTTGGTCAGATATACTTGGATGTTTAGTGTCAGCGTTTGTTGCTGGCATGTCATGCCTAAGTATGCTAATCTTGCCAATGAAAAAATCATTAAAGTAATTGGCAATATCAGTGGGTTTTGTGATGAATGAGCTATCTGATTCAATTAATGATGGAGCTGATTTTGCCTTTTTGCCCAACATTTCATTTAAGGTGCTCCAAAGCTTTTTACTATCTTTCTTTATGTCATTTATCTGTGTTTCATAGTGTAGTTTCTTCTTCTTTTTATTCAGTTTAGTCACATGATTTCTCAATTTGCAGTACTTTTTCAGTCGGTTGTACAGCCAGCCCTATTTGCCATCCCTTTTGCCTCACCCCTCTCAACCATACAATTTTTAAATTCCTCATCAATCCACGGGGATACTTTTTTTTTTTTACAGTTATTTTCTTATTAGTAACTGGGATAAGCAATTTCATAATTTTGTCAAGTGCAGCGTCTGGTTGCTCATCATTAACAGCATAGGACTCACTACAAAACCCCTTATATGACCTCTTATACACAATATTAGGCCCAGCCTTTGGAACTTTGGTTTTCCTAGATATGGCTACTATATTGTGATCACTAGATCCGATGGATTTGGATACTGCTTTCAAACAAATTTCTGCAGCATTAGTAAAGATATGATCAATACATGTTGATGATTTCATTCCTGTACTGTTTGTAACTACCCTGGTAGGTTGATTGATAACCTGAACCAGGTTGAAGGCACTATTTACAGTTTGAAGCTTTCTCTTGAGTGGGCAGCCTGATGAAAGCCAGTCAATAATTAAATCACCCAGAAAGTATACCTCTCTATTGATATCACATATATTATCAAGCATTTCACGTGTTATCCAGATACTGACTGTTAGCACTTGGTGGTCTATAGCAGCTTCCCACCAGAATGGGCTTTAGGTGAGGCAGATGAACCTGTAGCCATATTACTTCAACAGTTTTTAACATGAGATCCTCTCTAAGCTTTACAGGAATGTGATTCTGAATATAGACTGCAACACCGCCCCCGTTGGCATTTCTGTATTTTCTGTAAATGTTGTAACCTTTTATTGCTACCACTGTATCATCAAAGGTATTATCTAAGTGAGTTTCAGAGATTGTCAGAATATTAATGTGATCTGTTACTAGCAAATTATTAAATTATCTTAAGCTACACACTTTAACGTGGGCTATTTTTGACACTTTTCTGGGATGCTTGATTACTTTTCTTGCTTTACTGGGAATCTTAGCAGAGGTAGACATACTCAGGTTATTTTTATTAGTGCAGGGTGAGCTGTACACAGTGGACTTCCTACTAGGGCACACCACCTCAGTGCTAACAGTATTACTCTGGTTCATAGGCATATGATTACTGCTGTCGGATCAGCAGAGGCATTCCGGGCAGTAAGAGGGGAATAAATTAGGTTATTTACATTGTGTCTTCCAACGCCCCTAGGATAATGTACATTTGCTGAAGCATTATGAGAACTCAGCGACGCAATGGTAGGGATTAAATGAGCTGGTCTTGGGTAAGTCATTGTCTCAACACAGCCTTATAATGCTGTGAAAGGATACAGGAACCCAAATGATTTGGGTGGATCCCATCCTCCTTATAATACGAGCTTTGTTTGCAGAAGGTATCACAATTGTCAATAAATGTTACACCCACAGAGCTGCAATAGTCTCGTAGCCAGTTATGGAGGGCTAAAAGTCTGCTGAACCGTTCAATGCCACGATTTAGGGAGGGCAGAGGGACAGATATTATGGGACATTTGTTGGTGTCACGTAGAGACCCAATCAGTTCTTTCAAATCCATCTTCAGCTGTTCTGAGCTGCCCTTCATAATGTCATTTGACCCCACATGAACCATGACAGTATCAGCCCCCGGTGACTGACTCACAGCCTCAGGAACCAACCTGGTGATATCCGGAACTTTTGCCCCAGGAAAACACAAAGTCTTTGCCCCAGGTACAGATATATTCCTCACCATCGAACTCTCTATCACAATCGCCAGAAAGATCCGGCCTCTGCCGTGTCTCGAAGCAGATTGCGAGGCCAGAGCCACAGAACTCACCTGAGAAGAGGGCTGCTGAGACGCTGGCTGCGTGCAGGCCACAACCGCCAAAGGGACAGAGCTCTGATCCAGAGAGCACGGCACAGCGGAGGGGGGCCGCGGTGGTCCAGGCTGTGCCAAGGCAGTTGATTGACTAGGACAGGGAGAGGTAGCTGGAGGGGCATCCACAGCCATGAAGGGTACACCCAAGCCCCTGGCAGAGGACGGCTGGTACAGGGGCTCAAAGCGATTTGAAAGTCTTAAGTCCAGAGGCGTGGGAAGAAGGCAGGCACGCCGAGAAAGATTATTCTCCTTCTTTCTGGTTCCGACACGCCTCCATTTACTCTCACCTGGAGTGGAACATTTTCTGGTTCAAGCTAGTAGAGGGGTGCAGTGGAGGAAATTGATCATAGTCCAGGAAGGTCCCATTATGATCCTCTTGGATGTTTTGATAGGAAGCATTTAAAAGATGCCGATAGTCTCATAGAATCCTTATTCAGTTCAAGGTGCTTGGCCAAATGTTTTATTTCTTCATGAAGAGTAATAATCCTATCTTTACCTGCATCAAGTCCAATACATTTATCCCTCATCTCTCCACCTCCACCTCATCCTTCAATCACAGGTCATCATCGGCTAAACCCATCATCTCCCTCCTCCATTCCCTCACCAGCTCAATCATTCATCCCTCTCTCCTCTATAACATCTCTCCATCCCTCTCCTCTATAACATATCTCCATCCCTCTCTCCTCTCTTAACTTCATCCCTGTAAAAACATTTGTTTTTTCATAGAGAGCGATTGGACCAGATCATTTCCACAGGGATGTTGTTTTTACATGTCTATGAGGACCTTTGGGATATGAGTAATGTTTCAAATCAAATCAAATCAAATTGTATTTTCCACATGCGCCGAATACAACAGGTGTAGATCTTATAGTGAAATGCCTTCTTACAAGCCCTTAACCAACAATGCAGTTTTAAGAAAAGTAATTTAAAAAAAAAAAGTGTTAAGTAAAAAATCTAAATAGCAAATAATTAAAGAGCAGAGTAAAATAAAATAACAGTGGGGAGGCTATATATAGGGGGTACCGGTACAGAGGCTATATACAGGGGGTACCGGTACAGAGTCAATGTGTTGGGGCACCGGTTAGTCGAGGTAATTGAGGTAATATGTAGATGTGGGTAGAGTTAAAATGACTTTGCATAGATGATAAACAGAGTATCAGCAGCGTAAAAGAGGGGGTGGGGTGGGTGGGTAATGCAAATAGTCCGGGTAGCCATGATTAGCTGTTCAGGAGTCTTATGGATTAGGGGTAGAAGCTGTTAAGAAGCCTTTTGGACCTAGACTTGGCACTCCGGTACCGCTTGCCGTGCGGTAGCAGAGAGAACAGTCTATGACTAGGGTGGCTGGAGTCTTTGACCATTTTTAGGGCCTTCCTCTGACGCCGCCTGGTATAGAGGTCCTGGATGGCAGGAAGCTTGGCCCCAGTGATGTACTGGGCGGTACGCACTACCCTCTGTAGTGCCTTGCGGTCAGAGGCCAAGCAGTTGCCATACCAGGCGGTGATGCAACCAGTCAGGATGCTCTCGATGGTGCAGCTGTAGAATTTTTTGAGGATCTGAGGACCCATGCCAAATCTTTTCAGTCTCCTGAGGGGGAATAGGCTTTGTCGTACCCTCTTCACGACTGTCTTGGTGTGTTTGGACCATGATAGTTTGTTGGTGATGTGGACACCAAGGAACTTGAAGCTCTCAACCTGTTCCACTACATCCCATCGATGAGAATGGGGGCGTGCTCTGTCTTCTTTTTTTTCCTGTAGTCCACAATCATCTCCTTTCTCTTGATCACGTTGAGGGAGAGGTTGTTATCCTGGCACTACACGGCCAGGTCTCTGACCTCCTCCCTACAGGCTGTCTCTCATCGTTGTAGGCAAACTTAATGATGGTGTTGGAGTCGTGCCTGGCCATGCAGTCATGGGTGAACAGGGAGTACAGAAGGGGACTGAGCACACACCCCTGAGGGACCCCTGTGTTGAGGATCAGCGTGACAGATGTATTGTTACCTACCCTCACCACCTGGGGGTGGCCCGTCAAGAAGTCCAGGATCCAGTTGCAGAGGGAGGTTTTTAGTCCCAGGGTCCTTAGCTTAGTGATGAGCTTTGAGGGCACTATGGTGTTGAACGCTGAGCTGTAGTCAATTAGTAGCATTCTCACGTAGGTGTTCATCTTGTCCAGGTGGGAAAGGGCCTTTCAAAGCACTTCATGGCTACAGATGTGAGTTTTACGTGTCGGTAGTCATTTAGGCAGGTTATCTTAGTGTTCTTGGGCACAGGGACTATGGTGGTCTGCTTGAAACATGTTGGTATTACAGACTCCGTCAGGGACATGTTGAAAATGTCAGTGAAGACACTTGCCAGTTGGTCAGCGCATGCTCGGAGTACACGTCCTGGTAATCCGTCTGGCCCTGCGGCCTTGTGAATGTTGACCTGCTTAAAAGTCTTACTCACATCGGTTACGGAGAGTGTGATCACATAGTCATCCGGAACAGCTGATGCTCTCATGCATGCCTCAGTGTTGCTTGCCTCGAAGCGAGCATAGAAGTGATTTAGCTAATCTGGTAGGCTTGTGTCACTGGGCAGCTCGCGGTTGTGCTTCCCTTTGTAGTCTGTAATAGTTTGCAAGCCCTGCCACATCTGACGAGCATCAGAGCCGGTGTAGTACGATTCAATCTTAGTCCTGTATTGACTCTTTGCCTGTTTGATGGTTCGTCGGAGGGCATAGAAGGATTTCTTATAAGCGTCCGGGTTAGAGTCCCGCTCCTTGAAAGCGGCAGCTCTACCCTTTAGCTCAGTGCGGATGTTGCCTGTAATCCATGGCTTCTGGTTGAGGTATGTACGTACGGTCACTGTGGGGACGACATCATTGACGCACTTATTGATGAAGCCAGTGACTGATGTGGTGTACCCCTCAATGCTATCGGAAGAATCCCGGAACATATTCCAGTCTGTGCTAGCAAAACAGTCCTGTAGCTTAGCATCTGCGTCATCTGACCACTTCCTTATTAACCGAGTCACTGGTGCTTCCTGCTTTAGTTTTTGCTTATAAGCAGGAATCAAGGAGGATAGAGTTATGGTCAGATTTGCCAATTGGAGGGCGAGGAAGAGCTTTTTATGCGTCTCTGTGTGTGGAGTAAAGGTGGTCTAGAGTTTTTTCCCTCTGGTTGCACATTTAACATGCTGGTAGAAATGAGGCAAAACAGATGTAAGTTTCCCTGCATTAAAGTCCCCCGGCCACCAGGAGCGCCACCTCTGGATGAGCGCTTTCCTGTTTACTTATGGCCTTATACAGCTCATTGAGTGCAATCTTAGTGCCAGCATCGGTTTATGGAGCAAATGAACCATAGGTGATCGTGATCGATTTCTCACATGCACACACACACACATACACACACATACTCTCTTTCTCTCTGATTATGTTTTGTGAGGTGTGTAATGCCTCAATGATCCTCAGAGAGAGAGAGAGATCTATTATTAATGTCTAAACCAGACAGAGTAGCCGCTCACAGAGTTATGGATGGATTTCTCCACAACCCCATGCTGATACACGTGAAGCATCTCCCATCCTCCTTCCTCTCCTCCTCATCCTTCTTCCTTCCATCCTCCCCTCCCTTTATCTTTAGCCAGCAGTAGTAACCCACCTCCGAAAAACAAAAAGCGGAGCATCAACTAGGGAGAGACTAAGGGGACTTTTCTGACCAGCATCCCTTTGATATCCCGACAGGCCAAAATCTATAACTGACCCTTACCTTAACCTTAACCAAACCCCCTAACCATAACTTGAACCAATTTAAACTCAATTAAATATGGGTTCACATCGGCCACGTCCCCTTAGTTTTCCCCCATGGACCATGATGGACATCCAAGAGGGAGGTGAGGCCTCCTACCGGCTTGACCAGAGGTCTGTCTGTCTCTGACACAAGGGTCCAGGAGTGATCTCCACCACCTACAAACACACAAATTAAATTTGAGACTAGAAAAAAGCTAATTCAACAGGGCTTAAAGAGCAGAGAGAGAGAGAGAGAGAGGGGGAGAGAGATAGAGAGAGGGGGAGAGAGAGAGGGAGGGAGGGAGAGAGAGAGAGAGAGAGAGAGAGAGAGAGAGAGAGAGAGAGAGAGAGAGAGAGGGAGGGAGAGAGAGAGAGAGAGAGAGAGAATTTTAGCAGGTAACTGAGACGAGCCCAAACTTGCCCTGTAGACACTAATTAATCTCCTAATGTCCCCAGACACACACCCCCACACAGCTGTTTGCAGCCGAGTTAAATTCCAACTATAATATCGACATTCTCGCCATTTAGAAATTCACCTATAATGAGGCAGAATAACGACGATTATATACCAACTCTCTCATACACACACACCTCAAGTTCCTATAACACATAATCAATCAGTTAATCAATAGTTAGAGGTTGGCCCTCTGGTGGCCTCATCGGGAAGCCTTGAGAAGTTCCATGCCAGAAATCAGTTAAAGATGGGGTCCGAACCCGGTGTAAGTCAGTGATGCCTGTCAACATGTCAAACCAATCAAATGCCTTGCTACCTCACAAAATGTTAATACAGACCTGCATATTATTGACCTAAAGGTTAGCTGTGTTAGCCCAGTCGCTAGCTTATCCAGGGTCAGTGACACGTAGAGTAACCCTGTACTGTCTATCTATGGGAACAACCGCAATCAGTTCGCCACACAGCTAAAATGAATTAAATGAACCTGATGAAATGTAACCTGTAATTCTGCAGCCTAATTGGATCCTTATTTTCATCCTGTACCTAAATTACACTAATTAATTAAAAATAAATTAAAAATATTAAATTAAATTTAAATTTAAATAATTAAAAATAGAGTTGCACTAAATCATTTTATATGTTATCACTATATGTTATCACTTAAAAGAACAAAATCTAAAAAAAATAATTTTAATCAAAATTTAAAAAGGTACAAAATCTGGTATGTGGTTTGCCTCATATACATTGTCTACTGGTATCATTTTAAATTGAGAACAATGGTTAACAGTCATTCAGTCACTAACTGACTGACTGATTGACTGATTGACTGACTGACTGTCTGACTGACTGTCTGATTGAATGATTGACTGACTGACTGACTGATTTAATTACTGTCTAACTGATTTACTGACTGACTGACTGATTGAGTTGATATGTTGATTGACTGAATGATTGATTGATTAGTGGTTGACACATGTAAACAATGTGTGAGTTTAGCTATTCTCTGCTTCAGATGACCGATGCCCATAATCCCAGTGATGCCATCACACTGTAGGCCTCTGACTGGTGATTCACGCCATATGAAAGTTTGCTGGTTCTAATCCCCGAGCCGACTAGGTGAAAAATCTGTCGATGTGCCCTTGAGCAAGGCACTTAACCCTAATTGCTCCTGTATGTCGCTCTGGATAAGAGCGTCTGCTAAATGACTAAAATGTACCGTATTTTCCACACTATAAGGCGCACCGGAGTATAAGCCGCAGCAGCTAAATTGAATGATATTGAATGATGTGTACATATATAAGCCGCACTGGACTATAAGCCGCAGGTGTTTTAATGTTTAATTACCATATGTAAGGGTTCGTGCACAGAGGGGATTGTCGGGAAAGAGACAAACTGTCTCGCTCTCGTAATGTCTGTCTGTCTTGCTCTCGTTCTGTCTCTCGTTCTGTCTCTCGTACCACTCTCGGTTCCACTTTTACTTTTGCGCGCTACCTGTCCCACTCTTTTCCGGCCTCCAGCTTTTCCTGCTGGAGCCCGCCGCTTAAAGGTGGGGGGCGCGGACCGGTCATAGAGCCCATAGAGTTAAAGTTGGTGGACTGTAACCTGTAAAATCCATAGATTTAGGAGGTCTTCTAGTGGCCGTTAGCTGTAAAAATCCATAGATTAGCCGCACCGTTATATAAACCGCAGGGTCGAAAAATATGAAAAAAGGCGTGGCTTATAGTCCGAAAATTACGGTAAATGTAAATGTAAATATGATAAGCTGCTAAATGGATTCACATAGCTGATATGGCAATCAAAAGAAAACAGATTATCGTACGACTAAGACAAAAAATAAAATGTTCATTTGAGAATGCAACACCGAAACATTAGAGACATGAGACCTGAGTTACAGTAAAGCGAGCGTCACGTCTGGAGGAAACCAAGATTGAACTCTTTGTCCTGAATGCCAAGCGTCACGTCTGGAGGAAACCTGGCACCATCCCTACGGTGAAGCACGGTGGTGGCAGCATCATGCTGTGGGGATGTTTTTCAGTGGCAGGGACTGGGAGACTAGTCAGGATCGAGGGAAAGATGAACTGAGAAAAGTACAGAGAGATCCTTGATGAAAACCTGCTCCAGAGCGCTCAGGACCTCATACTGGGGCGAAGGTTCACCTTCCAACAGGACAATGACCCTAAGCACACAGCCAAGACAACGCAGGTGTGGCTTCGGGACAAGTCTCTGAATGTCCTTGAGTGGCCCAGTCAGAGCCCGGACTTGAACCCGATCGAAAATCTCTGGAGAGACCTGAAAGTAGATGTGCAGCGACGCTCCCCATCCAACCTGACAGAGCTTGAGAGGATCTGCAGAGAAGAATGGGAGAAAAAAATAATAATAATTTGCCAAGCTCGTAGCATCATACCCGATAAGGCTCAAGGCTGTAATTGCTGCCAAAGGTGCTTCAACAAAGTACTGAGTAAAGGGTCTGAATACTTATGTTTTTATTTTTACAATTGAAGTCGGAAGTTTACATACCCCTTAGCCAAATACATTTAAACTCAGTTTTTCACAATTCCTGACATTTATTCCTAGTAGAAATTCCCTGTCTTAGATCAGTAAGGATCACCACTTTATTTTAAGAATGTGAAATGTCAGAATAATAGTAGAGAGAATGATTTATTTCAGCTTTTATTTCTTTCATCACATTCCCAGTGGGTCCGAAGTTTACATACACTCAATTAGTATTTGGTAGCATTGCCTTTAAATTGTTTAACTTGGGTCAAACGTTTCGGGTAGCCTTCCACAAGCTTCCCACAATAAGCTGGGTGAATTTTGGCCCATTCCTCCTGACAGAGCTGGTGTAACTGAGTCAGGTTTGTAGGCCTCCTTGCTCGCACACGCTTTTTCAGTTCTGCCCACACATTTTCTTTAGGATTGAGGTCAGGGCTTTGTGATGGCCACTCCAATACCTTGACTTTGTTGTCCTTAAGCCATTTTGCCACAACTTTGGAAGTATACTTGGGGTCATTGTCCATTTGGAAGACCCATTTGCGACCAAGCTTTAACTTCCTGACTGATGTCTTCAGATGTTGCTTCAATATATCCACATAATTTTCATTCCTCATGATGCCATCTATTTTGTGAAGTGCACCAGTCCCTCCTTCAGCAAAGCACCCCCACAGCATAATGCTGCCACCCCCGTGCTTCACGGTTGGGATGGTGTTCTTCGGCTTGCAAGCGTCCCCCTTTTTCCTCCAAACATAACAATGGTCATTATGGCCAAACAGTTCTATTTTTGTTTCATCAGACCAGAGGACATTTTTCTAGAAAGTACGATCTTTGTCCCCATGTGCAGTTGCAAACTGTAATCTGGCTTTTTTATGGCGGTTTTGGAGTAGTGGCTTCTTCCTTGCTGAGTGGCCTTTCTGGTTGTGTCGATATAGGACTCGTTTTACTGTGGATATACAGTGGGGGAAAAAAGTATTTAGTCAGCCACCAATTGTGCAAGTTCTCCCACTTAAAAAGATGAGAGAGGCCTGTAATTTTCATCATAGGTACACGTCAACTATGACAGACAAAATGATACTTTTTTTCCTGAAAATCACATTGTAGGATTTTTAATGAATTTATTTGCAAATTATGGTGGAAAATAAGTATTTGGTTTCTCAATACTTTGTTATATACACTTTGTTGGCAATGACACAGGTCAAACGTTTTCTGTAAGTCTTCACAAGGTTTTCACACACTGTTGCTGGTATTTTGGCCCATTCCTCCATGCAGATCTCCTCTAGAGCAGTGATGTTTTGGGGCTGTCGCTGGGCAACACGGACTTTCAACTCCCTCCAAAGATTTTCTATGGGGTTGAGATCTGGAGACTGGCTAGGCCACTCCAGGACCTTGAAATGCTTCTTACGAAGCCACTCCTTCGTTGCCCGGGCGGTGTGTTTGGGATCATTGTCATGCTGAAAGACCCAGCCACATTTCATCTTCAATGCCCTTGCTGATGGAAGGAGGTTTTCACTCAAAATCTCACGATACATGGCCCCATTCATTCTTTCCTTTACATGGATCAGTCGTCCTGGTCCCTTTGCAGAAAAACAGCCCCAAAGCATGATGTTTCCACCCCCATGCTTTACAGTAGGTATGGTGTTCTATGGATGCAACTCAGCATTCTTTGTCCTCCAAACACGACGAGTTGAGTTTTTACCAAAAAGTTATATTTTGGTTTCATCTGACCATATGACATTCTCCCAATCCTCTTCTGGATCATCCAAATGCACTCTAGCAAACTTCAGACGGAAAATTACAGGCTCTCTCATCTTTTTAAGTGGGAGAACTTGCACAATTGGTGGCTGACTAAATACTTTTTTTCCCCACTGTAGATACTTTTGTACCTGTTTCCTCCAGCATCTTCACAAGGTCCTTTGCTGTTGTTCTGGGATTGATTTGCACTTTTCGCACCAAAGTACGTTAATCTCTAGGAGACAGAATGCATCTCCTTCCTGAGTGGTATGACGGCTGCGTGATCCCATAGTTTTATACTTGTGTACTATTGTTTGTACAGATGAATGTGGTACCTTTAGGCGTTTGGAAATTGCTCCCAAGGATGAACCAGACTTGTGGAGGTCTACCATTTTCTTCTGAGGTCTTGGCTGATTTCTTTTGATTTTCCCATGATGTCAAGCAAAGAGGCACTGAGTTTGAAGGTAGGCCTTGAAATACATCCACAGGTACACATCCAATTGACTCAAATGATGTCAATGAGCCTATCAGAAGCTTCTAAAGCCATGACATATTTTTCTGGAATTTTCCATGTGGTTTAAAGGCACAGTCAACTTAGTGTGTGTAAACTTCTGACCCCACTGGAATTGTGATACAGTGAATTATAAGTGAAATAATCTCTCTGTAAACAATTGTTGGAAAAATTACTTGTGTCATGCACAAAGTAGATGTCCTAACCGACTTGCCAAAACTATAGATTGTTAACAAGAAATTTGTGGAGTGGTTGAAAAACGAGTTTTAATGACTCCAACCTATGTGTATTTGCAAAAAAATGTATACAAAACAGTTTTTGCTTTGTCATTATACGGTATTGTGTGTAGATTGATGAGGGAAAAAAACAATTTCATCAATTTTATTATAAGGCTGTAACGTAACAAAATATGGAAAAAGTCAAGGGGTCTGAATACTTTGCAAATGCACTGTAATTACTTTGTAAAATGAATGGATTCAAATACAGTACAAGGCATACAGCTTCAGTTACAAAGCATTGACTTCTAGCAATATAGATCCTGAGGTTAACTGACAAGGTAAAGCATGAGCAAAGAGAGGCCTTGAAGTCTAGAAAATGAGAACTGAACATACAACCTTCCTCCATGGACTGGATACAGGATAAGAGAGAGATCATACAACCTTCCTCCATGGACTGGATACAGGATAAGAGAGAGATCATACAACCTTCCTCCATGGACTGGATACAGGATAAGAGAGAGATCATACAACCTTCCACCATGGACTGGATACAGGATAAGAGAGAGATCATACAACCTTCCTCCATGGACTGGATACAGGATAAGAGAGAGAGATCATACAACCTTCCTCCATGGACTGGATACAGGATAAGAGAGAGATCATACAACCTTCCTCCATGGACTGGATACAGGATAAGAGAGAGATCATACAACCTTCCTCCATGGACTGGATACAGGATAAGAGATAGATCATACAACCTTCCTCCATGGACTGGATACAGGATAAGAGAGATAAGAGAGAGATCATACAACCTTCCTCCATGGACTGGATACAGGATAAGAGAGAGATCATACAACCTTCCTCCATGGACTGGATACAGGATAAGAGAGAGAGAGCAAAGGCATTTAATTCCATTCATAACATCTGAAGGTGTATCCTTTCAACCCAAAACCAACCCCCATTGACCAATCAAACAATATTAAGTTTACAGTAACCACCAGGCCCGATCTGCACAGGGTGTCACAGTATCTAAAGGCTTGTGTGGGGGGATGAGAAGATTATAAATAAGACAGAATTCATAAGAGGAACATAAAACCACATTTGCGTAATTTACAGTTCACCCTGTACAGATACAAGTTACCACAGAGATCGTACATACATACAGATAGCTTCAGAGCTACCATATACAATAATTAGAGTTTAGTAATTAGCTTCAGAGTCCTCTTTAGGGGACAAGTTTCAGATAGATACCAGACATGGATACTATAGTATCATTCTATCACACATTGAATAGTCAGTCTGACCAGATGGTTCATCGGAGGTCATAGCGGGATTTCTTATAAGCGTCCGGGTTAGAGTCCCGCTCCTTGAAAGCGGCAGCTCTACCCTTTAGCTCAGTGCGGATGTTTCCTGTAATCCATGGCTTCTGGTTGGGGTATGTACGTACGGTCACTGTGGGGACGACATCATCGATGCACTTATTGATGAAGCCAGTGACTGATGTGGTGTACTCCTCAATGCTGTCTGAAGAATCCCGGAACATGTTCCAGTCTGTGCTAGCAAAACAGTCCTGTAGCTTAGCATCTGCGTCATCTGACCACTTTTTTATTAACCGAGTCACTGGTGCTTCCTGCTTTAGTTTTTGCTTATAAGCAGGAATCAGGAGGATAGAGTTATGGTCAGATTTGCCAAATGGAGGGCGAGGGAGAGCTTTGTATGCATCTCTATGTGTGGAGTAAAGGTGGTCTAGAGTTTTTTTTCCTCTGGTTGCACATTTAACATGCTGGTAGAAATTAGGTAGAACGGATTTAAGTTTCCCTGCATTAAAGTCCCCGGCCACTAGGAGCGCTGCATCTGGATGAGCATTTTCCTGTTGATTAATGGCCTTGTACAACTCATTCAGTGCAATCTTAATGCCAGCATTGGTTTGTGGTGGTAAATAGACAGC
>NW_028165347.1:27500-32618 GCF_964263955.1 Coregonus lavaretus
ACGCTCTTATCCAGAGCGACTTACAGATAGTGAATACATCTTTTTTTTATACTGGCCCCCCGTGGGAATCGAACCCACAACCCTGGCGTTGCAAACGCCATGCTCTATCAACTGAGCTACATCCCTGCCGGCCATTCCCTCCCCTACCCTGGACGACGCTGGGCCAATTGTGCGCCGCCCATGAGTCTCCCGGTCGCGGCCGGCGGCGACAGAGCCTGGATTCGAACCAGGATCTCTAGTGGCACAGTTAGCACTGCGATGCAGTGCCTTAGACCACTGCGCCACTCAGGAGTACAACACATCTGCCACGCTGATCCTCAACACGGGGGCCCCTCAGGGGTGCATGCTCAGTCCCCTCCTGTACTCCCTGTTCACCCATGACTGCATGGCCAAGCACGACTCCAACACCATCATTAATTTTGCCGAATACACAACAGTGGTAGGACTGATCACAGACAACGATGAGACAGCCTATAGGGAGGAGGTCCGAGACCTAGCCGTGTGGTGCCAGGATAACAACCTCTCCCTCAACGTGATCAAGACAAAGGAGATGATTGTGGACTACAGGGGAAAAAAAGAAGACAGAGCACGCCCCCATTCTCATTAATGGGGCTGTAGTGGAGCAGGTTGAGAGCTTCAAGTTCCTTGGTGTCCACATCACCAACAAACTATAATGGTCCAAACACACCAAGACAGTCGTGAAGAGGGCACGACAAAGCCTATTCCCCCTCAGGAGACTGAAAAGATTTGGCATGGGTCCTCAGATCCTCAAGAAGTTATACAGCTGCACCATCGAGAGCATCCTGACTGGTTGCATCACTGCCTGGTATGGCAACTGCTTGGCCTCCGACCGCAAGGCACTACAGAGGGTAGTGCAGTACATCACTGGGGCCAAGCTTCCTGCCATCCAGGACCTCTATACCAGGCGGTGTCAGAGGAAGGCCCTAAAAATTGTCAAAGACTCCAGCCACCCTAGTCATAGACTGTTCTCTCTGCTACCGCACGGCAAAGCGGTACCGGAGTCCCAAGTCTAGGTCCAAAAGGCTTTTTAACAGCTTCTACCCCCAAGCCATAAGACTCCTGAACAGCTAATCATGGCTACCCGGACTATTTGCATTGTCCCCCCACCCCCACCCCATCTTTTTACGCTGCTGCTACTCTGTTAATTATCAATGCATAGTCACTTTAACTCTACCTACATGTACATATTACCTCAATTACCTCGACTAACCTGTGTCCCCGCACATTGACTCTGTACCGGTACCCCCTGTATATAGCCTCCCTACTGTTATTTTATTTTACTGCTGCTCTTTAGTTATTTGTTATTTTCATTTTTCTCATCTATTTTTTACTTAACACTTATTTTTTTCTTAAAAACTGCATTGTTGGTTAAGGGCTTTTTAAAGTAAGCATTTCACTGTAAGGTCTACACCTGTTGTATTCGGCGCGTGTGGTAAATACAATTTGATTTGATTAGATTTTTCTAGAAACAGAACTGCCTCCCCAAAAATGTAACAATAAAGTTTTGTTTATTTGAAGGTGTTAGAGGCCAGGAGGAGGACCATACCAGTGCTGATAGCCAGGGAGCGAGCCTCCATTTTTTCCCCCCATCTTGCACACCATTTCTGGGGAGGGCCCGATGAACCAGACCCCTGCATCACCACAGGCCTGGGCAACGTCTCTCAGATAGAAAACTGGGTGGAGAGGGAGAAAGAGAGAGACAGAGAGACAGACAGAGAGAGAGAGAGAGAGAGAGAGGGGGGGGGGAGAGGGGGAGAGGGGGAGAGAGAGAGAGAGAGAGAGAGAGAGAGAGAGAGAGACAGAGAGAGAGAGAGAGAGAGAGAGAGAGAGAGAGAGAGAGAGAGAGAGAGAGAGAGGTGTTACATTCATTAACGGCCCTCCTGAAGCCAATGATGATTTAAATGTTTATAATTCTCAACTTTACCTTATTCAAAAGCTATAATAGCTTACCAATAGCTTGTGTTCAATGTTACATGTACAACCAATATGGATATAAAGGCTCTTTTGATATCGATACAAAACAGCCATCAACTTAATCCTCATCATCACACAAACACACACGCACGCGCACGTTCACGCACAGCGATGTAACACACACACACACACACACAGAGAAATGTAATGAAAACGCTCATTATTAGGGCTGGGATGATACCAGCGATATTCCTTAGTGACGTGGCGAGGAAACAAAACAAAGTGGATTTAACTTCTTTAGGAACACATTCCTAATGTTGGAAACAAACATCCTTACGTTGTCATCCAGAGTCACATTTATTTATTTTCCAAGCACACAATATTTTACATACAGCAGGTTTTTAAAACACCAAAGAGTTAGGTCTGCTTCATGTTTTCATTTATTTTATATATATATTGCAATACTGGCCTTACTCATAATAACGTCATAATCACCTAGTGTAGAGACTAGACCTGAACCACCCTGACACCATCTGGCCTTAGTTACGGAGAAGGCTCATTATGGGCTGTCCTGTTGTTAGGGAAGACGGTTGGCAGGGCGCTCCGCAACAGAAGACGGTGATAGGAATGGATGCTCGGGGACACACACACACACAGACACACACACACACACACACACACAGACACAGACACAGACACAGACACAGACACAGACACACAGACACAGACACAGACACACAGACACAGACACACAGACACACACACACAGACACACACACACACACAGACACAGACACAGACACAGACACAGACACAGACACACAGACACAGACACAGACACACAGACACAGACACAGACACAGACACACAGACACAGACACACAGACACAGACACAGACACACAGACACACACACACAGACACACACACACAGACACAGACACAGACACAGGCACAGACACACACACACACACACACACACACAGACACACACAGACACACACACAAATAGGTGGACACACACATACAACGCTGGGTATGGTCCCAGACAAAACAAAATGCAATATTCTGTCAAGCAGGACAATGAGAGATGACTTGGGTTGGGTCCCACCCTATTCCCTATATAGTGCAGAGCACTGGAGCCTGGTCATAAGTAGTGCACTATATAGGGAATATGGTGCCATTTGGGACACAGCCTTGGACTAAGAAGGACCTGGCTGGGCTGCCAGATCAGATACCAGAGCAGAAATGATACTAAGAACAGATTCATCTGAACAGGCGGTAATGGGACTACTGGTTATATGGGGTCTGGGGTCTGGGGGGATGAGAGGGAGAGATAGAGGAATGGAGGGAAGGATAGAGGGATGGAGGAATGGAGGGAAGGATAGAGGGATGGAGGAATGGAGGGAAGGATAGAGGGATGGAGGAATGGAGGGAAGGATAGAGGGATGGAGGAGAGATAGAGGGATGGAGGGATGGAGGAAGAGATGGAGGAATGGATGGAAGGATAGAGGGATGGAGGAGAGATAGAGGGATGGAGGGAGGGATGGAGGGATGGAGGAGAGATAGAGGGATGGAGGGATGGAGGGAGATATGGAGGAATGGATGGAAGGATAGAGGGATGGAGGGAGGGAGGAGGGAGGGAGGGAGGGAGGGAGGGAAGGATGGAGGATGGAGGAGAGATAGAGGGATGGAGGGATGGAGGGAGAGATAGAGGAATGGAGGGATGGAGGGAGAGATGGAGGGAAGGATGGAGGGAGAGATAGAGGAATGGAGGGATGGAGGGAGAGATGGAGGGAAGGATGGAGGATGGAGGAGAGATAGAGGGATGGAGGGGTGGAGGGAGATATGGAGGAATGGATGGAAGGATAGAGGGATGGAGGGAGGGAGGGAGGGAGGGAGGGATGGAGGGAAGGATGGAGGATGGAGGAGAGATAGAGGGATGGAGGGATGGAGGGAGAGATAGAGGAATGGAGGGATGGAGGGAGAGATGGAGGGAAGGATGGAGGAGAGATAGAGGAATGGAGGGATGGAGGGAGAGATGGAGGGAAGGATGGAGGATGGAGGAGAGATAGAGGGATGGAGGGAGAGATGGAGGAATGGAGGGATGGAGGGAGGGATGGAGGGAGGGAGGGAGGGATGGAGGAGAGATAGAGGCATGGAGGGATGGAGGGAGAGATGGAGGAATGGATGGAGGAATGGAGGATGGAGGGAGGGATGGAGGGAGGGAGGGAGGGATGGAGGTGAGATAGAGGGATGGAGGGAGGGATGGAGGGAGAGATAGAGGAATGGAGGGATGGAGGAGAGATGGAGGGAAGGATGGAGGATGGAGGATGGAGGAGAGATAGAGGGATGGAGGGATGGAGGGAGAGATGGAGGAATGGAGGGATGGAGGGAGGGATGGAGGGAGGGAGGGAGGGATGGAGGAGAGATAGAGGCATGGAGGGATGGAGGGAGAGATGGAGGAATGGATGGAGGAATGGAGGGATGGAGGGAGGGATGGAGGGAGGGAGGGAGGGATGGAGGAGAGATAGAGGCATGGAGGGATGGAGGGAGAGATGGAGGAATGGAGGGAAGGATAGAGGGATGGAGGAGAGATAGAGGGATGGAGGGATGGAGGAAGAGATGGAGGAATGGATGGAAGGACAGAGGGATGGAGGAGGGAGGGAGGGAGGGAGGGAGGAGGGAGGGAGGGAGGGAGGGGAGGGATGGATGGAGGAATGGAGGGAGAGATAGAGGGATGGAGGGAAGGATAGAGGGATGGAGGAGAGATAGAGGGATGGAGGGATGGAGGAAGAGATGGAGGAATGGATGGAAGGATAGAGGGATGGAGGGAGGGAGGGAGGGAGGGATGGAGGGATGGAGAGATAGAGGGAGGAGGCAGGGAGAGATAGAGGGAGGGAGGGAAGGATAGTGGGATGGAGGAGAGATAGAGGGATGGAGGGTGGAGGAGAGATAGAGGGATGGAGGGATGGAGGAAGAGATGGAGGAATGGAGGGAAGGAGGGAGAGATAGAGGGATGGAGGGAGGGATGGAGGGATGGAGAGATAGAGGGATGGAGGGAGGGATGGAGGGATGAGAGATAGAGGGAGGGAGGGAGGGAGGCAGGGAGGCAGGGAGGGAGGGAGGGAGGGAGGGAGGCAGGGAGGGAGGGAGGGAGGGAGGGAGGGAGGGAGGCAGGGAG
>NW_028165346.1:0-25000 GCF_964263955.1 Coregonus lavaretus
TGTGCTAACATTTCCAAGTCTGCCTTTCTATTTGAAATGTGATGTATACCTTTGGAAACCTAGTCTACATTCCGAATGGCACTCTTTTCTCTATATAGTGCACTACTTTAGACCAGGGCCCAAGGTAAGGAGCTGTTATCCTGCCTGTGGTGTTGATAATGTGTCAAGAGATATCTGAATCCTAAATGGCACCCTATTCACCATATAGTGCACTACTTTTGACCAGGGTTCATAGGGCACTTTTCAAAATAGTGCACTAATTAGGGAACAGGGTGCCATTTTCAGATGCACTCTCAGATTCAACATGATGGAGAAGCATATTACATCCTTCGTGGGGAAAGCCCTTGGAAGGAGGTAAGAGATTGTAGGAAGGTGATGCTCTTGGTCTTCATTTGAAATTATGGACAGGATACTCTGTCTTGATAAACAGAAAATAAGATTGTTCTTGCAATAGGACCCATGTTCGCTCAATACCCAGGAATATAGTCATATACAGTGGGGAGAACAAGTATTTGATACACTGTCGATTTTGCAGGTTTTCCTACTTACAAAGCATGTAGAGGTCTGTAATTTTTATCATAGGTACACTTCAACTGTGAGAGACGGAATCTAAAACAAAAATCCAGAAAATCACATTGTATGATTTTTAAGTAATTAATTTGCATTTTATTGCATGACATAAGTATTTGATCACCTACCAACCAGTAAGAATTCCGGCTCTCACAGACCTGTTAGTTTTTCTTTAAGAAGCCCTCCTGTTCTCCACTCATTACCTGTATTAACTGCACCTGTTTGAACTCGTTATCTGTATAAAAGACACCTGTCCACACACTCAATCAAACAGACTCCAACCTCTCCACAATGGTCAAGACCAGAGAGCTGTGTAAGGACATCAGGGATACAATTGTAGACCTGCACAAGGCTGGGATGGGCTACAGGACGGGCTATAGGCAAGAAGCTTGGTGAGAAGGCAACAACTGTTGACGCAATTATTAGAAAATGGAAGAAGTTCAAGATGACGTTCAATCACCCTCGGTCTGGGGCTCCATGCAAGATCTCACCTCGTGGGGCATCAATGATCATGAGGAAGGTGAGGGATCAGCCCAGAACAAAAAAAAAAAAAAAAACTACACGGCAGGTCCTGGTCAATGACCTGAAGAGAGCTGGGACCACAGTCTCAAAGAAAACCATTAGTAACACACTACGCCGTCATGGATTAAAATCCTGCAGCGCATGCAAGGTCCCCCTGCTCAAGCCAGCGCATGTCCAGGCCCGTCTGAAGTTTGCCAATGACCATCTGGATGATCCAGAGGAGGAATGGGAGAAAGTCATGTGGTCTGATGGGACAAAAATATAGCTTTTTGGTCTAAACTCCACTCGCTGTGTTTGGAGGAAGAAGAAGGATGAGGACAACCCCAAGAACACCATCCCAACCGTGAAGCATGGAGGTGGAAACATCATTATTTGGGGACGCTTTTCTGTAAAGTGGACAGGACGACTGCACCGTATTGAGGTGAGGATGGATGGGACCATGTATCGCGAGATCTTGGCCAACAACCTCCTTCCCTCAGTAAGAGCATTGAAGATGGGTCGTGGCTGGGTCTTCCAGCATGACAACGACCCGAAACACACAGCCAGGGCAACTAAGGAGTGGCTCCGTAAGAAGCATCTCAAGGTCCTGGAGTGGCCTAGCCAGTCTCCAGACCTGAACCCAATAGAAAATCTTTGGAGGGAGCTGAAAGTCTGTGTTGCCCAGCGACAGCCCCGAAACCTGAAGGATCTGGAGAAGGTCTGTATGGAGAAGTGGGCCAAAATCTCTGCTGCAGTGTGTGCAAACCTGGTCAAGACCTACAGGAAACGTATGATCTCTGTAATTGCAAACAAAGGTTTCTGTACCAAATATTAAGTACTGCTTTTCTGATGTATCAAATACTTATGTCATGCAATAAAATGCAAATTAATTACTTAAAAATTATACAATGTGATTTTCTGGATTTTTGTTTTAGATTCCGTCTCTCACAGTTGAAGTGTACCTATGATAAAAATGACAGACCTCTACATGCTTTGTAATGTAAGTAGGAAAACCTGCAAAATCGGCAGTGTATCAAATACTTGTTCTCCCCACTGTATCACAACCAAATCTATAATGTGAGTTTACCATTTTCTTACATGTTACCGTGAACAACAAAAAACATGCTAATTACCCTGATAATAAAACTTTTGATACACTTTTGATACACTCCAGTTCTTCTTTATGTCTAATCAATATTAATTAAGTAGCCTTGTCTGAGCCAGAACGTCCCATTGGGCAGGAGCCTATCTCATGTTACTGCAGAGAGTGAAGCAGCTTGATGTACAAGTACGCCCCCTAGACAGAACGCTAGTCTGTTTCCTGTTTCTGCAGAGTGAGGCAGCTTGACCCCCTGGAGAGGACACTAGTCTGTTTCCTGTTTCTGCAGAGTGAGGCAGCTTGACCCCCTAGAGAGGACACTAGTCTGTTTCCTTTTTCTGCAGAGTGAGGCAGCTTGACCCCCTAGAGAGGACGCTAGTCTGTTTCCTGTTTCTGCAGAGTGAGGCAGCTTGACCCCCTAGACAGATTTCTTTTTTATTGAATTGCAGAATCAGATTTTCATGCATCCAGGGCTGGTTTTTGTGTGTGTGTGTGTGTGTGTGTGAGAGAGAGTGTAATGTGCCTAGATTTCTGTTTCCAGACTAAATAAAACATCTAATTGTTGTGTCTTGAAGAGCACAGATTGCTGAACAGCTGGTGCTGATGAGCAAGGACTTTCAAGCAGGTAACAGCTTGTCAGATAAATACGTGTGATTTGTATTTCTCTATTTCAATAAGGACAAACAACTAATATAAACAACAATCTGATGATCCATTAGGTTAAGGCAGAACCTACTGAGTTGATGATCCATTAGGTTAAGGCAGAACCTACTGAGTTGATGATCCATTAGGTTAAGGCAGAACCTACTGAGTTGATTTATGAGCACAAGAATGTTTTAATTATATACCCAGGCTTTTATTTCTTTTTTTTTTTTTTTTCAATTTGTATCATGTTAAATATGATCCACTATCGGGAGCCACCGTCAGTAATTCCCATATATATTTAAAACTGTCACTTTAGTGTTAGTTTCTTTCGATTTGTAGCCTACATTTTTGCATTCATCCATTCCATTCCGTTTACCTTTTCCTCTGTCACGTCCGTGTATTTGTTCCTGAGGGTTGCTAGCAATAGTGGATCATATTAGGCTAATGTTGTGCAATAATTTGGGACGTGTTGCCTATTTGAATCATTATGGAACTCAGACCACACACAGCAGTTAAAACCTGGATCCTGGCGCACGGTTCATGATGACTGGACCGTTGTCATTACAGTTCCACGATTAGGATGAATCAAACCAATGTATATTTTATTCACCTATATATTTTGTGCATAAAGGCTCTCCAAACTAGATGAACTAAATGATTCATAAATACAAACCCTAAATTATCTATTTCTGAGTATTTTTAAATCTACCAATTGGTGCTGAAACAGAGACGAATATGCATATATTTAGATGGTTTTCTTTAATTGATCTGTAATATTCTGAACCCGTTCTCTCAACATATGGTATTGAGTCTGTAGAGAAATCTCTAATTAAAGGTACACTGTATTTAAAGTGGCACTCCAGTCTCCTTTTCACCTCATTTAACACCTGATTGACTTAACACAAGGCACATCTCAATAGGTGGTTCAGGTACAGTGCCTTGCAAAAGTATTCATCCCCCTTGGCATTTTTTCCTATTTTGTTACATTACAACCTGTAATTTAAATGGATTTTTGTTTGGATTTCATGTAATGGACATACACAAAATAGTCCAAATTGGTGAAGTGAAATGAAAAAAACAACTTGTTTCAAAAAAGTCTAAAAAATAAATAACGGAAATGTGGTGCGTGCATATGTATTCACCCCCTTTGCTATGAAGCCCCTAAATAAGATCTGGTGCAACCAATTACCTTCAGAAGTCACATAATTAGTTAAATAAAGTCCACCTGCGTGCAATCTAAGTGTCACATGATCTCAGTATATATACACCTGTTCTGAAATGCCCCAGAGCCTGCAACACCACTAAGCAAGGGGCACCACCAAGCAAGGGGCACCATGAAGACCAAGGAGCTCTCCAAACAGGTCAGGGACAAAGTTGTGGAGAAGTACAGATCAGAAGGTGCAATGGAGCCTCTTCAACCTCAGGAGGCTGAATAAATTTGGCTTGGCACCTAAAACCCTCACACATTTTTTTACAGATGCACCATTGAGAGCATCCTGTCGGGCTGCATCACCGCCTGGTACGGAAACTGATCCTAGATCAGCACCTACTCTGAGCTGCTCTGTGAATATAGGCCCAGAAGTCTGCATGGGAAACCAAACCTCTACGGTGCATTAAACACAATCAGCAGTTAAATAGATTTTTTTTAAATGTCTCCGGCAGCATCAATCTAACTATGATAGACAGTAAGCTAAAGTATTTACCTATATCCCTGACACAGACTGCACATTCATTTACATATTTTCCACAGAAAGGAGCCACTAAGACTTGTTGAACTGAGAAGTAATGACAGATTAATATAGCTGAGTGCTGAGCCACACACACACACACACACACACACACACACACACACACACACACACACACACACACACACACACACACACACACACACACACACACACACACACACACACACACACACACACACACACACACACACACACACACACACACACACACACACACACACACACACACACACACACACACACACACACACACACACACACACACACACACACACGCAGACTCCATCCACATTTCTCACTTCAATTTTTATCACTTCTGCCCAGTTCTCTCCTCTGGGGAAAGTGGGGCAGAGAGAGATAGGAGTTTGAGTTTTTATTTTATTTAATCAAATTAATAATGCTATCTCTACAACCACCCACCCAAACAACCTTCTCTTCCCCTTGGGAAGAGTTACAGGGTGATTAGAAGGATTTTCTCTCTGCCCTGTAATCACTGTATAATTATGTTTAAAAGACAGGGACTAGACATAATTGGAACCTGATACACATTTTGTCTCGGCTCTCGCCGACAGTGTTGAATTTGGCAGAATGTGACAATGGGAGCTAATCAGGGATAAGTGTGTTGTCAAGAGTTTTATAATAAAAGTAACTAAAGTCTCACAGGGTGGTAAAAACACACAACAAACACTGTGAGGTACGGTATGTGGGCAGGGTGAATGAACCCAAACACAACAGGTGTAGACTTTACCATGATATGCTTACTTACGAGCCTTTTCCCAAAAATGCAGAGTTGAAACGGAAATAGTAACACAATAAAATAACAATAACGAGGGGTAAGAGGTAGTTGAGGCAATTGAGGTAGTTGAGGTAGTTGAGGTAATTGAGGTAATTGAGGTAGTTGAGGTAATTGAGGTAGTTGAGGTAGTTGGGGTAGTTGAGGTAGTTGAGGTAATTGAGGTAGTTGAGGTAATTGAGGTAGTTGAGGTAGTTGAGGTAATTGAGGTAATTGAGGTAGTTGAGGTAATTGAGGTAGTTGAGGTACTTGAGGTAATTGAGGTAGTTGAGGTAGTTGAGGTAATTGAGGTAATTGAGGTAGTTGAGGTAATTGAGGTAATTGAGGTAGTTGAGGTAATTGAGGTAGTTGAGGTAATTGAGGTAGTTGAGGTAGTTGAGGTAATTGAGGTAATTGAGGTAGTTGAGGTAATTGAGGTAGTTGAGGTAATTGAGGTAATTGAGGTACTTGAGGTAATTGAGGTAGTTGAGGTAGTTGAGGTAATTGAGGTAGTTGAGGTAGTTGAGGTAATTGAGGTAATTGAGGTAGTTGAGGTAGTTGAGGTAATTGAGGTAATTGAGGTAGTTGAGGTAGTTGAGGTAATTGAGGTAGTTGAGGTAGTTGAGGTAATTGAGGTAGTTGAGGTAGTTGAGGTAATTGAGGTAGTTGAGGTAGTTGAGGTAGATATGTGCATACTGCATACAGTGCCTTCAGAAAGTATTCACACCACTTGACCTATTCCACATTATATTGATTACAGCCTGAATTCAAAATAGATTAAATTGTTGTTGTTTTTCACACCAATCTACACACAATACCCCATAATGACAAAGTGTAAACAGGTTTTTAGAATTTAAAAAAAATATATTGAACATTTTAATACAGAAATATCTCATTTACATATAATAAATATTCAAACCCCTGAGTCAATACTTTGTAGAAGCACCTTTGGCAGCGATTACATCTGAATCTTTCTGAGTAAATCTCTAAGAGCTTTCCACACCTGGATTGAGCAACATTTGCCCATTATTCTTTTCAAAATTCTTCAAGCTCTGTCGAATTGGTTGTTGACCATTGCTAGACAACCATTTTTAGGTCTTGCCATATATTTGCCAGTAGATTTAAGTCAAAACTGTAACTCGGCCACTAAAGAACATTCACTGTCTTCTTGATAAGCAACTCCAGTGTAGATTTGCCCTTGTGTTTTATTTGGGTTATTGTCCTGCTGAAAGGTGAATTAATCTCCCAGTGTCTGGTGGAAAGCAGACTGAACCGGATTTTCCTCTAGGATTTTGCCTGTGCTGAGCTCCATTCCGTTGATTTTTTATCCTGAAAAACACCCCGGTCCTTAATGATTAAAAGCATACCCATAACATGATGCAGCCACCACTATGCTTGAAAATATGGAGAAAGGTACTCAGTAATGTGTTGTATTGGATTTCCCCCAAACATAACACTTTGTGTTCAAGACAAAAAGTTAATTACCTTGCCACTTTCTTTGCAGTATTACTTTACTGCCTTATTGCAAACAGGATGTGTGTTTCGGAATATTTTTATTCTGTACAGGCTTCCTTCTTTTCACTCTGTCAATTAAGTTAGTATTGTATTGTATTGTGGAGTAACTACAATGTTGTTGATACATTCTCAGCTTTTTCCTATCACAGACATTAAACTCTGTAACCGTTTTAAAGTCACCATTGGGCTCATAGTGAAATCCCTGAGCGGTTTCCTTCCTTTCCGGCAACTAAGTTAGGAAGGATGCCTGTATCTTTGTAGTGACTAGGTGTATTGATACACCATCCAAAGTGTACTTAATAACTTCATCATGCTCAAAGGGATATTCAATGTGGGCTTTTTTTTTTATTCCATCTACCAATAGGAGCCCTTCTTTGCGAGACATTGTAAAACCTCCCTGGTCTTTGTGGTTGAATCTATGATGGAAATTCACTGCTTGACTGAGGGACCTTACAGATAATTCCACAGTCATAGATGAGGTAGTCGTTCAAAAATCATGTTAAACACTATTATTGCACAAAGAGTTAGTCCATGTGACTTGCTAAGCTTTTTTTTTTTTCACTCCTGAACTTATTTAGACTTGCCATAACAAAGGGGTTGAATACTTATTGACTCAAGACATTCACATTTAAGATTCAAAGATGGCTGCAATACCTCAAGTACGTCATCATCACCATAGTAATACATTGTCTACACCGACAGCAGGCATTTCAAATTGGTTCACCCTGAAAACATGGATACTGTTTACTAATCACCTGTTGATTGTAATTATTCACAGACAAATGGAAAGATATATGAGGTACATTCGGACGCCACCACAGCATCACCAACAATATCTGAGCCAAATTACAACAGGACGCCACCACAGCATCACCAACAATATCTGAGCCAAATTACAACAGGACGCCACCACAGCATCACCAACAATATCTGGGCCAAATTACAACAGGACGCCACCACAGCATCACCAATAATATCTGAGCCAAATTACAACAGGACGCCACCACAGCATCACCAACAATATCTGAGCCAAATTACAACAGGACGCCACCACAGCATCACCAATAATATCTGAGCCAAATTACAACAGGACGCCACCACAGCATCACCAACAATATCTGGGCCAAATTACAACAGTGAGTCATCCTGTCACATAACGCCTCTCACATATAGTATAAACAGGGTTTCCCAAACTCGGTCCTGGCCCCCCCAGGTCCTATAGTCCTGTGTACCTCAATTGATAGAGCATGGTGCTTACAATGCCAGGGTTGTGTGTTTGATTCCCCCAGGGGACCAGTATGAACATATATGCACTCACCACTGTAAGTCGCTCTGGATAAAATGGTTTTTGCCCTAGCACTACACAGCTGATTAAAATAACAACTCATCATCAAGCTTTGACCGAGGACCGACTTTGCGAAACCCTGAAGTATAGAACTACACAGCACGTCAGACACTGCACCAAGACCTGACCCCCAAGGCAAAACCAAGACCTGTGCCCAAGGCAAAATAAAAATCTAAAACCAAAATAAATCTATATTCTCACAAGTCGAAGCACTGGAGCCCCTGTGCATTCCTGGTCTAAGGGAAAATACATGAAATACATTACCTCACATTGCCTGGCCCTGAACAATACAGTGGCTTGCGAAAGTATTCACCCCCCTTGGCATTTTTCCTATTTTGTTGCCTTACAACCTGGAATTAAAATGGATTTGGGGGGGGGGGGTTGTATCAGTTGATTTACATAATATGCCTACCACTTTGAAGATGCAAGAAATAAGACAAAAAAAACAGAAAACTTGAGCGTGCATAACTATTCACCCCCCCAAAGTCAATACTTTGTAGAGCCACGTTTTGCAGCAATTACAGCTGCAAGTCTCTTGGGGTATGTCTCTATTAGTTTGGCACATCTAGCCACTGGGATTTTTTCCCATTCTTCAAGGCAAAACTGCTCCAGCTCCATCAAGTTGGATGGGTTCCGCTGGTGTACAGCAATCTTTAAGTCATACAACAGATTCTCAATAGGATTGAGTTCTGGGCTTTGACTAGGCCATTCCAAGACATTTAAAGGTTTCCCCTTAAACCACTCGGGTGTTGCTTTAGCAGTATGCTTAGGGTCATTGTCCTGCTGGAAGGTGAACCTCCGTCCAAGTCTCAAATCTTTGGAAGACTGAAACAGGTTTCCCGGAATAATTTCCCTGTATTTAGCGCCATCCATCATTCCTCCAATTGTGACCAGTTTCCCAGTCCCTGCCGATGAAAAACATCCCCACAGCATGATACATATATACATACAGTGGGGAGAACAAGTATTTGATACACTGCCGATTTTGCAGGTTTTCCTACTTACAAAGCAAGTAGAGGTCTGTAATTTTTTATCATAGGTACACTTCAACTGTGAGAGACGGAATCTAAAACAAAAATCCAGAAAATCACATTGTATGATTTTTAAGTAATTAATTTGCATTTGATTGCATGAAATAAGTATTTGATCACCTACCAACAAGTAAGAATTCCGGCTCTCACAGACCTGTTAGTTTTTCTTTAAGAAGCCCTCCTCTTCTCCACTCATTACCTGTATTAACTGCACCTGTTTGAACTCGTTACCTGTATAAAAGACACCTGTCCATACACTCAATCAAACAGACTCCAACCTCTCCACAATGGCCAAGACCAGCGAGCTGTGTAAGGACATCAGGGATAAAATGGTAGACCTGCACAAGGCTGGGATGGGCTACAGGACAATAGGCAAGCAGCTTGGTGAGAAGGCAACAATAACTTTTGGCACAATTATTAGAAAATGGAAGAAGTTCAAGATGACGGTCAATCACCCTCGGTCTGGGGCTCCATGCAAGATCTCATCTCGTGGGTCATCAATGATCTTGAGGAAGGTGAGGGATCAGCCCAGAACTACACGGCAGGACCTGGTCAATGACCTGAAGAGAGCTGGGACCACAGTCTCAAAGAAAACCATTAGTAACACACTACGCAGTCATGGATTAAAATCCTGCAGCGCACGCAAGGTCCCCCTGCTCAAGCCAGCGCATGTCCAGGCCCATCTGAAGTTTGCCAATGACCATCTGGATGATCCAGAGGAGGAATGGGAGAAGCTCATTTGGTCTGATGAGACAAAAATAGAGCTTTTTGGTCTAAACTCCACTCGCCGTGTTTGGAGGAAGAAGAAGGATGAGTACAACCCCAAGAACACCATCCCAACCGTGAAGCATGGAGGTGGAAACATCATTCTTTGGGGATGCTTTTCTGCAAAGGGGACAGGACAACTGCACCGTATTGAGGGGAGGATGCATGAGGCCATGTATCGCGAGATCTTGGCCAACAACCTCCTTCCCTCAGTAAGAGCATTGAAGATGGGTCGTGGCTGGGTCTTCCAGCATGACAACGACCCGAAACACACAGACAGGGCAACTAAGGAGTGGCTCTGTAAGAAGCATCTCAAGGTCCTGGAGTGGCCTAGCCAGTCTCCAGACCTGAACCCAATAGAAAATCTTTGGAGGGAGCTGAAAGTCCGTATTGCCCAGCGACTTCCCCGAAACCTGAAGGATCTGGAGAAGGTCTGTATGGAGGAGTGGGCCAAAATCCCTGCTGCAGTGTGTGCAAACCTGGTCAAGACCTACAGGAAACGTATGATCTCTATAATTGCAAATAAAGGTTTCTGTACCGAATATTAAGTTCTGCTTTTCGGATGTATCAAATACTTATGTCATGCAATAAAATGAAAATTAATTACTTAAAAATCATGCAATGTGATTTTCTGGATTTTTGTTTTAGATTCCGTCTCTCACAGTTGAAGTGTACCTATGATAATAATTACAGACCTCTACATGCTTAGTAAGTTGGAAAACCTGCAAAATCGGCAGTGTATCAAATACTTGTTCTCCCCACTGTATATACATACAGTCGTGGTCAAAAGTTTTGAGATAGACACAAATACTAATTTTCACAAAGTCTGCTGCCTCAGTTTTGTTGATGGCAATTTGCATATACTCCAGAATGTCATGAAGAGTGATCAGATTAATTGCAATTAATTGCAAAGTCCCTCTTTGCCATGAAAATGAACTTAATTCCAAAAAAACATTTCAACTGCATTTCAGCCCTGCCACAAAAGGACCAGCTGCCATCATGTCAGTGATTCTCTTGTTAACACAGTTGAGAGTGTTGATGAGGACAAGGCTGGAGATCACTCTGTCATGCTGATTGAGTTAGAATAACAGACTGGAAACTTTAAAAGGAGGGTGGTGCTTGAAATCATTGTTCTTCCTCTGTTAACCATGGTTACCTGCAAGGAAACACATGCCGTCATCATTGCTTTGCACAAAAAGGGCTTCACAGGCAAGGATAATGCTGCTAGTAAGATTGCACCTATATCAACCATTTATCGGATCATCAATAACTTCAAGGAGAGAGGTTCAATTGTTGTGAAGAAGGCATCAGGGCGCCCAAGAAAGTCTAGCAAGCGCCAGGACCGTCTCCTAAAGTTGATTCAGCTGCTGGATCGGGGCACCACCAGTGCAGAGCTTGCTCAGGAATGACAGCAGGCAGGTGTGAGTGCATTTGCACGCACAGTGAGGCAAAGACTTTTGGAGGATGGCCTGGTGTCAAGAAGGGCAACAAAGAAGCCACTTCTCTCCAGGAAAAACATCAGGGACAGACTGATGTTCTGCAAAAGGTATAGTGATTAGACTGCTGAGGACTGGGGTGAAGTCATTTTCTCTGATGAATCCCCTTTCCGATTGTTTGGGGCATCTGGAAAACACCTTGTCCGGAGAAGACAAGGTGAGCACTACCATCAGTTCTGTGTCATGCCAACAGTAAAGCATCCTGAGACCATTCATGTGTGGGGTTGCTTCTCAGCCAAGTGAGTGGGCTCACTCACAATTTTGCCTAAGAACACAGCCATGAATAAAGAATGGTACCAACACATCCTCCGAGAGCAACTTCTCCCAACCATCCACGAACAGTTTGGTGAAGAACAATGCCTTTTCCAGCATGATGGAGCACCTTGCCATAAGGCAAAAGTGATAACTAAGTAGCTTGGGGAACAAAACATCGACATTTTGGGTCCATGGCCAGGAAACTCCCCAGACCTTAATCCCATTGAGAACTTGTGGTCGATCCTCAAGAGGTGGCTGGACAAACAAAATCCCACAAATTCTGACAAACTCCAAGCATTGATTATGCAAGAATGGGCTGCCATCAGTCAGGATGTGGCCCAGAAGGTCTTGAAAAAGAAGGGTCAAGACTGCAAATATTGACTCTTTGCATAAACTTAATGTAATTGTCAATAAAAACCTTTGACATTTATGGAATGCTTGTAATTATACTTCAGTATACCATAGTGACATCTGACAAAAATATCTCATAACACTGAAACAGTGAACTTTGTGAAGACCAATACTTGTGTCATTATCATAACTTTTGACCACGACTGTAGATACACAAATGCACACATACACATATACATATAAACACATATATACACACATATATATATATATATATATATTTATATATATATATATATATATACATACATATACAGTATGAAAAAATTATGAAAAATGTATGCACTTACAGTGAGGGAAAAATGTATTTGATCCCCTGCTGATTATGTACGTTTGCCCACTGACAAAGAAATGATTAGTCTATAATTTTAATGGTAGGTTTATTTGAACAGTGAGAGACAGAATAACAACAAAACAATCTAGAAAAACTAATGTCAAAAATGTTATAAATTGATTTGCATTTTAATGAGGGAAATAAGTATTTGACCCCCTCTCAATCAGAAAGATTTCTGGCTCCCAGGTGTCTTTTATACAGGTAACGAGCTGAGATTAGTAGCACACTCTTAAAGGTGTCACGGTTTCGGCCGAGGCTGCTCCTTCTCCTTGTTCGGGCAGGCTTCGGCGGTCGTCGTCTCCGGAGTACTAGCTGCCACCGTTCTATGTTTCTATGTTTGACTGGTTTTGTCTGTTTGTTACACCTGTTCCTTGTTAGTTTTCATTATGCGTCCTATTTAGTTCTCTTGTGTTTGGTCAGGTGTTGTGTGTAATTGTTCGATGTCACGTGTTGTATTAGTTCGTTGTTCTGTTCTCTCTGTATTCGTTTTTGTTAGAGAGAGTCCCGCACGTTGTGCGCTGTTATTTTTGGTACTTACCAGTGTGCGTATTGTTCGCCTGTGGCCTGTTGCCGTGGTTGGCTTGTTTTCTTGGACTTCACTAAAGACATCTGTTTCGAACCTCTGTGTGTCCTGCGTGTGATTCCACGTTACCTCTACACTCAACCCTGACAGTTTGTTACCTGTATAAAAGACACCTGTCCAGAGAAGCAATCAATCAATCAGATTCCAAACTCTCCACCATGGCCAAGACCAAAGAGCTCTCCAAGGATGTCAGGGACAAGATTGTAGACCTACACAAGGCTGGAATGGGCTACAAGACCATCGCCAAGCAGCTTGGTGAGAAGGTGACAACAGTTGGTGCGATTATTCGCAAATGGAAGAAACACAAAATAACTGTCAATCTCCCTCAGCATGGGGCTTCATGCAAGATCTCACCTCGTGGAGTTGCAATGAACATGAGAACGGTGAGGAATCAGCCCAGAACTGCACGGGAGGATCTTGTCAATGATCTCAAGGCAGCTGGGACCAGAGTCACCAAGAAAACAATTGGTAACACACTACGCCGTGATGGACTGAAATCCTGCAGCGTCCGCAAGGTCCCCCTGCTCAAGAAAGCACATATACATGCTTTCTGAAGTTTGCCAATGAACATCTCAATGATTCAGAGGAGAACTGGATGAAAGTGTTGTGGTCAGATGAGACCAAATGGAGCTCTTTGGCATCAACTCAACTTGCGCTGTTTGGAGGAGGAGGAATGCTGCCTATGACCCCAAGAACACCATCCCCACCGTCAAACATGGAGGTGGAAACATTATGCTTTGGGGGTGTTTTTCTGCTAAGGGGACAGGACAACTTCACCGCATCAAAGGGACGATGGACAGGGCGATGTACCGTCAAGTCTTGGGTGAGAACCTCCTTCCCTCAGCCAGGGCATTGAAAATGGATCGTGGATGGGTATTCCAGCATGACAATGACCCAAAACACACGGCCAAGGCAACAAAGGAGTGGCTCAAGAAGAAGCACATCAAGGTCCTGGAGTGGCCTAGCCAGTCTCCAGACCTTAATCCCATAGAAGATCTGTGGAGGGAGCTGAAGGTTTGAGTTGCCAAACGTCAGCCTCGAAACCTTAGTGACTTGGAGAAGATCTGCAAAAAGGAGTGGGACAAAATCCCTCCTGAGATGTGTGCAAACCTTGTGGCCAACTACAAGAAACGTCTGACCTCTGTGATTGCCAAGAAGGGTTTTGCCACCAAGTACTAAATCATGTTTTGCAGAGGGGTCAAATACCTATTTCCCTCATTAAAATGCAAATCAATTTATAAAATTTTTGACATGCGTTTTTCTGGATTTTGTTGTTGTTATTCTGTCTCTCACTGATCAAATAAACCTACCATTAGAATTATAGACTGATCATTTCTTTGTCAGTGGGCAAACGTACAAAATCAGCAGGGGATCAAATAGTTTTTTCCCTCACTGTACTTACTGTAAGTCGCTCTGGATAAGAGTGTCTCCTAAACGACTAAAATGTAATACATATCCTTTTAAAATATATATTTCCCTTTATTACTTTCCAACCCCACCACCCCTTCCCTAATTGGAGTAAACTAGTGAACAACAACGCTTAGGCCTCTACTTTCAGCTTATACATACTATATACATTTTATGGACACAGTCAATTTTACAATAATTATTATTTTGCTTGTTTTTACTCCTGAACGTCCTCTACCCTCAACCTCTCCGATCATTTTCATGATGTCCATCCGATTTGCTTCTATATGGCATATCTCTCCAAATGTGCTCCTTCACAAAAGCTCTCAACCTATAACCTATATACTTATTATAGACACAGCATGCCCTACATTATTTTTCTTGCTGTTATTAGTTGTTGTTAGTTGTTATTAGTTCCATCCTTCAGCTCCATTCCCTGAGACTTCATAGACCATTACACTTTCATGGGCTTTGGAAGCGGTTTAAATAATGCAGCATGTTGTTCTTCTGTCACTTTATTTCAAACAGTGATACAGGCCTGAAAAATTCATTCAATGGTACTAGAGTGGTAGTCCTGAGCATCAATACGAGTAATTGAGCCTGTACCCAGATCTGTTTGTGCTGTCTTGACAAACCCTCTGGTCATTGTCATGACAAACATGATGAGTTGGCAAGGCAGCTCAAACAGATCTGGGACCAGCCTATAGGAATAAGTAACTAACCGTTGAGATGTTTCAAGTTTCAAGTTTCACTGTCACGTGCACAAGTACAGTGAAATGCCTTTCTTGCAAGCTCTTTCCCAACAATGTAGTAATCAATATCACTAATGCTATAGAATAAAGTAAAGTTGAATTAAAACAAATGAGAAATATAAATCAGAAGAACCGGAGAAAGTAAGTCAGCTATATACAGGGACAGTTCCAGGGTCAGTAGCTATATACAGGGACAGTTCCAGGGTCAGTAGCTATATACAGGGACAGTTCCAGGGTCAGTAGCTATATACAGGGTCAGTTCCAGGGTCAGTAGCTATATACAGGGACAGTTCCAGGGTCAGTAGCTATATACAGTTCCAGGGTCAGTAGCTATATACAGGGTCAGTTCCAGGGTCAGTAGCTATATACAGGGACAGTTCCAGGGTCAGTAGCTATATACAGGGACAGTTCCAGGGTCAGTAGCTATATACAGGGACAGTTCCAGGGTCAGTAGCTATATACAGGGACAGTTCCAGGGTCAGTACCATATTAACAATGTGCAGGGATACTGGAGTGATGGAGGTAGATATGTATAGGGGTAAGGTGACTATATACAGGGTCAAATCCAATACCATACTAACAATGTGCAGGGATACTGGAGTGATGGAGGTAGATGTGTATAGGGGTAAGGTGACTATATACAGTGTCAGTTCCAGGGTCAGTAGCTATATACAGGGTCAGTTCCAGGGTCAGTAGCTATATACAGGGACAGTTCCAGGGTCAGTAGCTATATACAGGGACAGTTCCAGGGTCAGTAGCTATATACAGGGACAGTTCCAGGGTCAGTAGCTATATACAGGGACAGTTCCAGGGTCAGTAGCTATATACAGGGACAGTTCCAGGGTCAGTAGCTATATACAGGGACAGTTCCAGGGTCAGTAGCTATATACAGTTCCAGGGTCAGTAGCTATATACAGGGACAGTTCCAGGGTCAGTAGCTATATACAGGGTCAGTTCCAGGGTCAGTAGCTATATACAGTTCCAGGGTCAGTAGCTATATACAGGGACAGTTCCAGGGTCAGTAGCTATATACAGTTCCAGGGTCAGTAGCTATATACAGGGACAGTTCCAGGGTCAGTAGCTATATACAGGGACAGTTCCAGGGTCAGTAGCTATATACAGGGACAGTTCCAGGGTCAGTAGCTATATACAGGGTCAGTTCCAGGGTCAGTAGCTATATACAGTTCCAGGGTCAGTAGCTATATACAGGGACAGTTCCAGGGTCAGTAGCTATATACAGGGACAGTTCCAGGGTCAGTAGCGATATATAGGGACAGTTCCAGGGTCAGTAGCTATATACAGGGACAGTTCCAGGGTCAGTAGCTATATACAGTTCCAGGGTCAGTAGCTATATACAGGGACAGTTCCAGGGTCAGTAGCTATATACAGGGACAGTTCCAGGGTCAGTAGCTATATACAGGGACAGTTCCAGGGTCAGTAGCTATATACAGGGACAGTCCAGGGTCAGTAGCTATATACAGGGACAGTTCCAGGGTCAGTAGCTATATACAGGGACAGTTCCAGGGTCAGTAGCTATATACAGGGACAGTTCCAGGGTCAGTAGCTATATACAGGGACAGTTCCAGGGTCAGTAGCTATATACAGGGTCAGTTCCAGGGTCAGTAGCTATATACAGGGACAGTTCCAGGTTCAGTAGCTATATACAGGGACAGTTCCAGGGTCAGTAGCTATATACAGTTCCAGGGTCAGTAGCTATATACAGGGACAGTTCCAGGGTCAGTAGCTATATACAGGGACAGTTCCAGGGTCAGTAGCTATATACAGGGACAGTTCCAGGGTCAGTAGCTATATACAGGGACAGTTCCAGGGTCAGTAGCTATATACAGGGACAGTTCCAGGGTCAGTAGCTATATACAGGGACAGTTCCAGGGTCAGTAGCTATATACAGGGACAGTTCCAGGGTCAGTAGCTATATACAGTTCCAGGGTCAGTAGCTATATACAGGGTCAGTTCCAGGGTCAGTAGCTATATACAGGGTCAGTTCCAGGGTCAGTAGCTATATACAGGGACAGTTCCAGGGTCAGTAGCTATATACAGGGTCAGTTCCAGGGTCAGTAGCTATATACAGTTCCAGGGTCAGTAGCTATATACAGGGTCAGTTCCAGGGTCAGTAGCTATATACAGTTCCAGGGTCAGTAGCTATATACAGTTCCAGGGTCAGTAGCTATATACAGGGACAGTTCCAGGGTCAGTAGCTATATACAGTTCCAGGGTCAGTAGCTATATACAGGGACAGTTCCAGGGTCAGTAGCTATATACAGTTCCAGGGTCAGTAGCTATATACAGGGACAGTTCCAGGGTCAGTAGCTATATACAGTTCCAGGGTCAGTAGCTATATACAGGGACAGTTCCAGGGTCAGTAGCTATATACAGTTCCAGGGTCAGTAGCTATATACAGGGACAGTTCCAGGGTCAGTAGCTATATACAGGGTCAGTTCCAGGGTCAGTAGCTATATACAGGGACAGTTCCAGGGTCAGTGCCAATACCATATTTACAATGTGCAGGGATACTGGAGTGGTAGGGGTAGATATGTATAGGGGTCAGGTGACTAGGCATCAGGATATATGATAAACAGAGTAGCAGCAGCTTATATGATGATTGTACGTGAGTGTGTGTGCTTGCGTGTGTGTAGAGTCAGTATGAATGTGTGTGTGCGTTATGTGTGTGAGCAAATTAAGTGTGTGTGTGTGTGTGTGAGTGTGTGTGTTGGAGTGTCAGTGTGAGTGTGTGTGAGTAAGTGTGTAGAGTGTGCATAGAGTGAGTATGTGAGTGTGTGTCAGTTCTATAATCAAATAGAAGGGTCAATGCATACAGTCCATGTAGCCATTTTGTTAGCTATTTTGCATTCTTATGGTATGGGGATAGAAGCTATTCAGGAGCCTTTTGGTGTCAGACTTGTTGCTCCAGTACCGCTTGCCTTTGTTGCCTTTAACAATTTTCCGGGCCTTCTTTTCACACCGCCTGGTATAGAGGTCCTGCATGGCAGGGAGTTCGGCCACGGTGATGTACTGGGCTGTCCGCACCACCCTCTGTAGTGCCATGCGATCCAGGGCGGTGCAGTTGCAATACCAAGATGCTCTCACTGGTGCAGCTGTAGAACTTTTTGAGGATTTGAGGGCCCATGCCAAATCTTTTCAAGATGTGCTCACCTCAGTGGATAGACGATGCATTTGGCCCCTTTAGGATGTATTGAACTGCATACGCACATTTTCCGACTGCTGTGTAAATCAAGCTGTTGTTTTGCAAATTCAATGATCCAGTGTCCAAGCAGAGGAATGACAGAGTGGGATAGTGTCTATATGTTTCTGAAGCTAACATAATGGTATGACAAAGGATGGAACTGAAGTTAAGATAATGGTATGACCATTCCTTTTTTATGGACAAAGTAATGGTTAAAAAGCCTAGGATAAAGAGTTCCTGGCACGAAAATAGCCATGAATGATCAGTTCCCGAGGGAGATTGCAGAACAGCGCAAAGTTCTGTACCCAATCTTCAAGGAAAACAGATTAAAAGGGAAGCGTGTTGCTCTCGTTGTTGATAAACTGTATATTGACAACCAAAGGACCACTCCCATGGCTATTCTGAAAGTTCTAATAGAGGAGTCGAATAATGGAGCACCCAATACTAGCCATGGTAGGGATTGGAATGGAACACCCGATACTAGCCATGGTAGGGATTGGAATGGAACACCCAATACTAGCCATGGTAGGGATTGGAATGGAACACCCAATACTAGTCATGGTAGGGATTGGAATGGAACACCCGATACTAGCCATGGTAGGGATTGGAATGGAACACCCAATACTAGCCATGGTAGGGATTGGAATGGAACACCCGATACTAGTCATGGTAGGGATTGGAATGGAACACCCAATACTAGCCATGGTAGGGATTGGAATGGAACACCCGATACTAGCCATGGTAGGGATTGGAATGGAACACCCGATACTAGCCATGGTAGGGATTGGAATGGAACACCCAATACTAGTCATGGTAGGGATTGGAATGGAACACCCAATACTAGCCATGGTAGGGATTGGAATGGAACACCCGATACTAGCCATGGTAGGGATTGGAATGGAACACCCAATACTAGCTATGGTAGGGATTGGAATGGAACACCCAATACTAGTCATGGTAGGGATTGGAATGGAACACCCAATACTAGTCATGGTAGGGATTGGAATAATAAAGCACATTTATAGTAGGTAATAGTACTTTATAAAGGGATAAGACGGTATTACAAGAAAAGATACCAGGCTAAATAATACATCTTCAAATACAACTAAATTATAACACGAGTACTCAATCAACATAGTGGAGATAAAAACATAGCAAACAGAAGACATAGAAGGCACAGTATGTGGGGATGTGTGGATGAATTGTGATGGAAGGTGTGGTGTGCGTTTTGGTGTTTGAATAAGTGTGGCGTGAAGTGAGTGAGAAAGGAAATGGTTGCATATCCCAGAACCAACATGTGTCTGTGAGCAGGGGTTGTGAGAGGGAGCTTTCAAAACGATCACCATTCCTATATCCTAGACACCCACCTGAGCGACCCATACACCAAAGAGAAGTCCCCATCTGTTTTATGGACCTGCTGTGAGTTGCCTATATGCAGCCAAAACAGGAAAATAAATGCGGTCAGAGACCTACTAGAGCAGCACCGCCCCCTCAAGATTCTGAGCCTGCCTGGCAGGGTTGGTCCTACAAAGCCAGAGCCCCCTGATGGGAGAGCATAATATACAAGGAAATTCTCAAAGCTGCTAATGAGAACCTTGACGACCTTGTACCTAGCCGGTGGGGATTCTGGTGGGGTACCCCCACCCAGGTAGTGGCAGTGCTGGCAACACTGGCTTTAGTAACCCATGGGGAGGGGGTCACACATGGACAATCAGAGAGTGGGCATATTATTGTGGCCCAGGTGGCACAAAATAATCAAAGGTCTGACTGCACAGAGATGCTTGGGAAAAATGGTTACAACGGGGGGACCAGAGTGTTTGTGTCTCAGGCGAAGAGGGTGGATCTGATCTCCATCACCTAGGACTTGACATAGATTAAATAGATTAATCAAATCTCACATTGTTGGGAATTTCTGCTCAATCTTGCATGCTTTCTCAATCAGCTGTAACTGTATATGCATTTGTAAATCAGGTCCTTTCTTGAGTTGGGCTCTGGGATGTAACAACTGTTGAGCATCTGATTTTATGGTTGATTGTGGAGGAAAGGGGTTGAGTGTGTTAGAGTAGGTGCGTGTGTATGTGTGTTCATCCCACATCTGTTGCAAGGGGGTAAGGATGTTAGGGAGAATATAGGATGAACCACAATCATTGTTTGCTAAAATAATAATTGCTTGTCAAAAATGACATGTAATACAATGGCAATCCGGGTTATATGTTAAAATCCTACGCATGAGCTGCCGACATTATTACACATATTAATTGCTAATGATGGAAAATAAGATATGCAAGATATTTGAATAGATATGTATTTTTTGATAGTAATATATATATATATATATATATATATATATATATATATATATATATATATATATATATATATATATATATATATTGAGGTGACAGCATGGATGCAGTTAAAGACTTTAAATTTGGGAAAACTCCAGTGTTGGATGGCATACCAGTCGAGGTATACCAAACCTTTTTTTATATACTAAGAGGACCGTAATTTGCATGTTTTAACCACTCCTATGGTAGATTATCAGACACTCAAGAAGAAGGTCTGATTTTATTATTACTGAAACAGGATACAAGTGGAAAATATAAAGATCCAGTCCATTTAAAAAATTGGAGGTCCCATACACTTCAGTGTGATGCAAAAATTCTAGCAAAATATATAGCGAATAGAATTAAAAAGGTATTGTCGGACATTATTCATTCTAATCAGACAGGTTTTTTACATGGACGATACATTGGAGATAATATAAGGCAAGTATTGGAAACAATATAACATTATGGAAAATCAGAGAAACCAGGCCTGCTATTCATGGCAGACTTCGAAAAGGCATTTGATAAAGTATGACTGGGGTTATATATATATATATATATATATATATATATATATATATATATGCCTGGAGCATTTCAATTTTGGAGAATCTCTTATAAAATGGGTAAATATCATGTAAAGTAACCCTATGTGTAAAATAGTAAATAATGGCTATTTCTCAGAAAGTTTTAAACTGTCAAGAGGAGTGAAACAAGGTTGTCCACTATCGGCATATCTATTTATTATGGCCTTCGAGATGTTAGCTATTAAAATCAGATCCAACAATAATATCAAGGGATTAGAAATCCAGGGCTTAAAAACAAAGATGTCATTGTACGCTGATGATTCATGTTTTCTTTTAAATCCACAATTAGAATCCCTCCAAAGCCTCATAGAGGATCTAGATACATTTTCTAAACTCTCTGGATTACAACCAAATTATGACAAATGTACTATATTACGTATTGGATCACTAAAAAATACAATTTTTACATTACCATGTAGTTTACCAATAAAATGGTCTGATGGTGATGTGGATATACTCGGAATGCATATCCCAAAGGACATAAATGATCTCACTCCAATACATTTTAATAGAAAGTTAGCAAAAATAGATAAGATCTTGCTACCATGGAAAGGTAAATACCTGTCAATTTGTGGAAAAATCACCCTGATTAACTCTTTAGTATTAGCTCAGTTAACCTATTTGCTTATGGTCTTGCCTACGCCTAGCGAACAGTTTTTAAAATTATATGAGAAAAAAATATTCCATTTTATTTGGAACGGCAAGCCAGACAAAATTAAATGGGCCTATTTATATAATGAATATGATTAAATATTAAAGCATTAGACCTATCACTAAAAGCTTCAGTCATACAAAAGTTATACTTAAATCCGAACTGGTTCTCTAGCAAATTAGTAAGATTGTCTCACCCAATGTTCAAGAATGGCCTTTTTCCCTTTATTCAGATTACAACCTCCCACTTTCAGTTATTTGAAAAGGAAATCATCTCCTAATTATCACAATTTCTCAAATAAGCCATAGAAAGTTGGTTGCAATTTCAATTTAATCCTCCAGAAACGACAGAACAAATAATGCAACAAATATTGTGGTTATACTCAAATATACTAATTGACAAAAAAAATATTTAGTTTGACAAAATGTTTAAAAAAGGTATAATCTTCATAAATGATATCATTGGTAGGACTGATGGAGTTATTTCATTTACATTTAGTGGTCCTCTGTAGCTCAGCTGGTAGAGCACGGCGCTTGTAACGCCAGGGTAGTGGGTTCGATCCCCGGGACCACCCATACACAAAAATGTATGCCCGCATGACTGTAAGTCGCTTTGGATAAAAGCGTCTGCTAAATAATCATAATGGCATATTATATTATACATTTACATTTTAGTCATTTAGCAGACGCTCTTATCCAGAGCGACTTACAGTTAGTGAATAATTTTTTTTTTTTTATACTGGCCCCCCGTGGGAATCAAACCCACAACCCTGGCGTTGCAAACGCCATGCTCTATCAACTGAGCTACATCCCTGCCGGCCATTCCCTCCCCTACCCTGGACGACGCTGGGCCAATTGTGCGCCGACCATGAGTCTCCCGGTCGCGGCCGGCTGCGACAGAGCCTGGATTCGAACCAGGATCTCTAGTGGCACAGTTAGCACTGCGATGCAGTGCCTTAGAGGTTAAATCTTCCCAGCTCTGCAGATTTTGCTGCAAAGATATAGAATCATTAGATCATTTGTTTTGGTACTGTCCATTTGTAGCTTGTTTTTGGACACAGGTCCAGGAATGGCTAAAGGATTGCAATATTTACCTGGAGCTAACCTTGCAGATAGCATTACTGGGTGATCTGAAAAGTCATAGTCAATCGATCAATAATATAATAATACTTTTAGCAAAAATGTTTATTTTCAATTTACAATTTACAATCTGTAGAAACAATGAGAATAGAAAGGTTCAGAACTGTTGTAAAACATCACAGTACAGTTGAAAAATGTATGGCAAATAGATATCCTATATGGATGGTGATTAGAGATAGATTTATTTAATACAATTATTGTAAAATTGACTGTGTCCATAAAATATATATAGCATGTATAAGCTGGAAGTAGAGGCCTAAGAATTGTTGTTCACTAGTTTACTCCAGTTAGGGAAAGGGTGGTGGGGTTGGAAAGTAATAAAGGGGAATATATTTTAAAAAAGGATATGTATGTGTATGTATGTAAGTATGAAAATGTATGCAATCACTAACTGTAAGTCGCTCTGGATAAGTGACTCAAATGTAAAATATAGAGTATATACAGTGAGGGAAAAAAGTATTTGATCCCCTGCTGATTGTGTACGTTTGCCCACTGACAAAGAAATGATCAGTCTATAATTTTAATGGTAGGTTTATTTGAACAGTGAGAGACAGAATAACAACAAAAAAATCCAGAAAAACCCATGTCAAAAATGTTATAAATTGATTTGCATTTTAATGAGGGAAATAAGTATTTGACCCCCTCTCAATCAGAAAGATTTCTGGCTCCCAGGTGTCTTTTATACAGGTAACAAGCTGATATTAGGAGCACACTCTTAAAGGGAGTGCTCCTAATCTCAGTTTGTTACCTGTATAAAAGACACCTGTCCAGAGAAGCAATCAATCAATCAGATTCCAAACTCTCCACCATGGCCAAGACCAAAGAGCTCTCCAAGGATGTCAGGGACAAGATTGTAGACCTACACAAGGCTGGAATGGGCTACAAGACCATCACCAAGCAGCTTGGTGAGAAGGTGACAACAGTTGGTGCGAATATTCGCAAATGGAAGAAACACAAAATAACTTTCAATTTCCCTCGGCCTGGGACTCCAGGCAAGATCTCACCTCGTGGAGCTGCAATGATCATGAGAACGGTGAGGAATCAGCCCAGAATTACACGGGAGGATCTTGTCAATGATCTCAAGACAGCTGGGACCATAGTCACCAAGAAAACAATTGGTAACACTCTACGCCGTGAAGGACTGAAATCATGCAGCACCCGCAAGGTCCCCCTGCTCAAGAAAGCACATATACAGGGCTGTCTGAAGTTTGCCAATGAACATCTAAATGATTCAGAGGAGAACTGGGTGAAAGTGTTTTGGGCATCAACTCAACTCGCCGTGTTTGTGTGTTTGGAGGAGGAGGAATGCTGCCTATGACCCCAAGAACACCATCCCCACCGTCAAACATGGACGTGGAAACATTATGCTTTGGGGGTGTTTTTCTGCTAAGGGGACAGGACAACTTCACCGCATCAAAGGGACGATGGACAATCTCTAAGAACTACCGTTTACAGAAAACCCACAGATAAAAAATCTATATTGACAGCTGAGAGTTATCGCCCACTCCCCCTAAAAAGAGGTTTACCAGTAAGCCAACTTAATAGACTGCGTCGCATCTGTGACACAGAGGAAAAATATGACAGACAATCAAATTCTTTCCTTGAGCTTTTCCGCTGTAGAGGATACCCCCGATACCTGGCTTGATGAAGCTCCAAAGCAAGTTAAAAGCTTGAACAGAAGCCAGTTACTTATTAAATCCCAACAAAAAATAGGAATAAACAGTTTTCTGTAAACTATATACTTACTTTTTAATGATAGCCGTAATGGCATGAAGTCTAATGTCAATAAACATTGGCACGTGTGACTCCTCTTTAAATTCTGCCTTCCAGAATCCACTTTTATTCACATTATTCACCGATC